>NC_048300.1:65413164-65581771 GCF_013100865.1 Trachemys scripta elegans | reverse complement strand
GTAAAAAGCAACAGAGGGTCCTGTGGCACCTTTAAGTCTATCAGAAGTATTGGGAGCATAAGCTTTCGTGGGTAAGATCACTTGCATCTGAAGAAGTGAGGTTCTTCTTCAGATGCAAGTGATCTTACCCACGAAAGCTTATGCTCCCAATACTTCTGTTAGTCTTAAAGGTGCCACAGGACCCTCTGTTGCTTTTTACAGATTCAGACTAACACGGCTACCCCTCTGATACATGAACTCTACCATTTCATGCTCACTTTCACCTAAGCTGCCTTACACTTTCAAATGCTCAACCAGTTCCTCCCTATTTGTCAAAATCAAATCTAGAACAGCCTCTCCACTAGTAGCTCTCTCCACCTTTGGAACTAAAAAATGGTCTCCAGTACATTCCAAGAACTTGTTGGATAATCTATGCCCTGCTGTGTTGTTTCCCCAACAGATGTCTCGGTAGTTGAAGTCCCCCACCACTACTAAGTCCGGTGTTTTGGATGATTTTGTTAGTTGTTTTAAAAAAGCCACATCCACCTCTTTTCTCCCTGGCTATCATGACAGGTGGTCTGTAGTAGACCCCTATCATGACATCACCCTTGTTTTTTACACTTTTTATCCATACCCAAAGACTTTCAACGAGTCTGTGTCCTATTTCCATCTCAACTTCAGTCCAAATGTATACATTTTTAATATATAAGGCAACACCTCCTTCCTTTTTTCCCCTGCTTTTCCTTTCTGAGCAAGCTGTATCCTTCTACACCTATATTCCAGTCATGCGTATTATCCCACTAAGTCTCTGTGATGCCAACTATGACATAGTTGTGTTTATTAACTAGCATTTCAAGTTCTTCCTGCATATTTCCCATACTTCTTGCATTAGTATAGAGATATCTAAGATACTAATTTGATTTCCCCCCGCCATGTTCTCTCTTAGCTCTCCCTTATCTCTGCTCCACCCTTCTCCCAGGACTCCATGTTTTTGACTTACCTGTGGGCTTTGGTCATGTGCCCACATCAAACCTAATTTAAATCCCTCCTCATTAAGTTAGCCAGCCTATATCCAAATATGCTTTATCCCATCCTTGATAGGTGGACTGCAGCTCTGCTTAGCAGTCCTTCTTCTTGGAACAGCATGTTCTTGTCAAAGAAGCTGAAGCCCTTCTGGTGACACCATCTCCGCAGCCAGGTATTCACCTCCAGGATGCATCTATCTCTGCCTGGGCCCTTGCCCTTGCCCTTGCCCAGAAGGATTGAAGAGAATACCACCTGCGCCCTCAACTCCTTCACCCTTACTCCCGGACACTGGGATAATGGGACTGTCTCCTCTTATGCCAGTGTAAATTGGGAGTGTCTCCACTGAAGTCAATGAAATGCACCAGTGTAAATCAGAGAAAAATCCACCCCATTATTTCTTTTGATTAATATATTGTGTTACTAATTTAAAGTGAGCTAATTCTGCTTTTCCCATGGGAGGAAAAATTGGTAAGGAGCTGTGGGATATGTAAAACTCTAAGGTTTCCCTCATGGAGACTTTCCGAGACAGTTCTGTAGGAAGTGAATTTGCAGTATTGCCAACCCCCAAGAATCATGAGTGAGGCCCCCCAAAATCTTGAGATTCTTAAAAAAACACAGTTGAGGTTCTTTTTATAGTTCTTCTGGTATCAGAGCCTTTGTGGGGTGTTTGTGTGTGTGTGACATTTTCAAGCTTTTCTCTGCAACTCGGAGGGCTAGAAACTTAAATTGAGATGATCACATATTCACACGAATCCAGAACTCTGGGCTTTTTAAATAAAGGCACCAAATGCCGCTAGGCTTGCTATACAATTGTGAGAGATGACAACACTGCATTTGTCCTTTGTGGAATTAGTAGGCGAGTTAGCTGCAGATCCTCTGAAATCCAGGTGGCAGTGTTGAGGCCTGAGCCATCCATGTGGAGCACTGTGCCTCTGTGGTGGCTCCAGGGTCCCCATTTTCTCCTTCCAGCTTCATTGGAGCTGTGATGCCAGGGACTCTGCTGCCTCTTACTGCGCCTAAAACTAGCCTCAAAACCTCAGCTGTAGCAGATTCATCAGTGATTGCCAGGGGAATGATGAATATGGTCTCTAAGACTTGTAAACAAAGCAATTTCCTTCTGTCTCCATTCCTTCCATAACTGCAGATTCCTGAGCCCACAAAAGGCTCTCTGTGGGTCCAGTGACAGGAAATATGGTATTGTCAAGGCAGCTGGCCTCCACTTCCATATATGACTTGAACCATGTGTGTGTGGATCCTTAGGGATGATCCCTCCACTGTATTTATATCATTGGCACCAGAGCTGATGTGATAGGTCTTTGAATGCTCTAACCATACCAGAGCACTAGGTCAATATAGAAGTCAGAAAACATCTTTCAAGTAGGAAAAATTCCAGCAGATGTTGTTTTCTTAACTCTGGGTTTCTGACTATGTTGTTGGGGCTCATTCTGTATACTGCGGTCACTCACAATATACTCACATGTGTAAGGATCTTCATGTTCTATAATGACCAGAGACCCTTCTGTACCACTCTCCACTGATCTGAAAAATAAGCAATTTCAAAGGAGTTGTCATCAAAGCTAGAAAAAGCTTCTGAAGAAGGGAGTTTTTAAAAAATCCTATATAACCCCCATGTGTAAAGCATTGGTACAATGCAAGTTCAAGTAGCCAACTTCAAATGACATTGCATAATAACCTTGAGTTTCTGCACTGTGACCTCTCTTGAAAAAAGTTTCCTTTTTTTTTTTTCTTCTTTTTGTTCAGATCCAAAACTGGGTAAACTGAAGTCTAAACTTTAAATATATTGGAAAGATAAATTTTATGTGAAGGATTCTTGTTTAAACTGGAGCATCCCAAATGAAAGAAAGATAAGAGGCTAAGACATTTTCATTAACAGATGTCAGAAAATCTGCTTCAGTGCAAGAGATTGGTTTAAATTATGTTATGTGCAAAATGAGCACTCAAGTTCTTCGCAGTGAGTTCTGCAAATTCATATTCATGTGTGGTATTTACTTAAGCTTCCTCACAATCTCACAGACAATGGGCATGCATCCCCCCAAAATCAGATTTTTCAATTAGAAAAAACAGGCATCTAACAATATTGAATGTTTAAGATAGCACAGTAAGGCAGGCAATTGAATGTTCAGTTTTGGTGGAGTGTTTTTTGGTGTGTGACATTGATCCTGGGAGCTGTAAAAATTCTGGATGAAAAGAAAGAATCCATACAAATCCTGCTAGACAAATTTATCCAGCTGAACTTTGTTTAAGACTTCACAGAAGGTCAAGTGTTGCAAAGATCTTTTTTTGAATTCCTCTGATGCACTACATGGGGATTTAGAGAGTAGCTGAAGCAAAGAAGTGACTGAACCTAACTATTGTGAGATGTAGCTATAGGCATCTCTCTTGCTGTAGGTAGATCTTTTCATATTGAAATTCACACCAGCATGCTATAGTAGCTATGTACCATATTAGCTGCTAGTCCATCACATACTGAATCTGAAAGTCTCAAAGTATAACTTTTAATATGATGAAATCACATTTCTAGGGCTGTTAGACAAAGCAGCTTGTCTCTTACAGTCAGAGCAACTGTGCCTCAGTTTCCCTCTGTAAGTTGTGTAGTTTATCCTCTGACTCTTAGTGAAAGGTCAGTTCTCTGGCCAAACTGAAAAGTTCTCCACTTCTGGATAAACAAGACAGTCCTTCACCTCTTGGTTGCACAAATAGTCCCTCACCCTTCCAGGCCCAGCTCCCTCTAAGTCATCCCTTAACCACAGGGTTCCACAACAGGGGCAGGAACCTCCATCGTCTTGTTCTGTATTTGAACAGCACCAAGCCCAGTGTGGTCCTGGTCTGTGACTAGGGCACGTTGGTACTATGGTAATAATAACAATAATTAATTTTGACCTGCTGGTCTCCAAGGTGTCAGCTCAAGGTGGCTCACCTCGGGGAAAGGGGAACTGCCCTCCTACCCCAGGCTTCAGACCCACGCACTAAACTGTGAGGCAGCCATCTGCTCCTACCGCAAGTACCCCCCTTCACTTTTCTCCCTCCTCCCACCAGGCTGCTCCCTTCTCTGGCTTATATGCTTGTCTGCCTGCCTTTACCTGGTGGGGAATCCACCACAGGTGAAATCCGTTCTCCAATTATCTCCTCACTAGAGTCCTGCCAGCAGGCTACTATTCTCTCCAGGTCTCTTCCCACACTGAGGGCTTGTCTTCACTATCCGCCCGGATCGGCGGGTAGAAATCGATCTCTCGGGGATTGAATTATCGTGTCTCGTCGGGACGCGACAATTGATCCCTGAATCGACGCGCGTACTCCACCAGCGCAGGTAGGAATAAGCGCTGTCGATGGGGGAGCCGCGGCGGTCGATTTGCCGCCATCCTCACAGTGGGGTAAGTTGGTTTGGATACGTCAAATTCAGCTACGCTATTTGCATAGCTGAATTTGCGTATCTTAAATAGATTTTCCCCCCTCCCCCAGTGTAGACCTAGCCTGAGGAAGTACACTACAGTAAAACCTCAAAGATACAAACACCAGAGTTATGGACTGACTGGTCAACCGGACATCATGTGGAATGGGAAGTAAGCAATCAGGCAGCAGTAGAGACAACTGCCCCCCCCCCCCCCCCCAGGAAATATTGTACCATGCCTGTATTGCATCTTAAAGGTAGGCACATCTGGGCTGCCTGTTCGCACCCCCATCCCCTACTTGCCACATGGGGGGCAGCCAGCAGGAGGAGTGCTGAGGTCTGTACTGCCTTCTTGTAAGCCACGGGCGCAGTTTCGCCCCCTTGCTTCGGCCAGGAAGGAAACAAGCTTTCATGCTCAGTCCGAGCCTGGGAAAGAAACTTCCTGAGCTGCTGCTGGAACCTAGCCTGGAGTGTTTGCTGCTGGAGCCCAAGCTCCTGTCTGCACACTGTGCTCTGGAGGAGCAGCTCAGTTTTAAAGGGCTACACCTTGCACCGTGCACCCACCCACCAGGACCCACTGCCCCAATGTGCCTCACTCATCACACTTTCAGCCAAGGGGCTAGAACCAGCTGCCTGTCCCCGACCCCATGTGCGGGGGGGTAGCCCCTTACAGGCAGGAGGTGAAGAAGCTGAAGTTTGCAGTCTCAGATATGAGCCCCTGCTACGAGCAGTTCGAGAAGCATCCCATAATGTCTTGTTCAGAGTTATGATCATTTCAGAGTTACGAACCACCTCCATTCCCGAGGTGTCCATAACACTGAGGTTCTACTGTACCTTTATTCCACTTCCTTTCCCAGCAGGCTTTTCTCTAAGATCTATAACTCTACTGGCCCTTGGACTACAAGTGCCAAAATCCTCTTGAAATGGGTGGAAACCAGGTTTGGTTTAGAGTTGGGACTTGAATTCCTTTTAAAGGTCCAACTCTCTCTCGGATAGGCTGAAAAATATCCATTTACCCCCCCTCGCCCCCCAGTTATAGTTCCACTAGTGTCAGTTCAGCATGGCAACGAACAAGTGTGTACTGAAAGTTGGTTAGAATTCTACTAGAAGCAGAGAGAATGGGACCCCCTGCAGATAATCAAATCATAGTTTTAGTACCACCACTCCCAACTCCCAAAAGGAATTTCACTGCAGTCTAAGGACAAATTCTAATCTCCCCTCCACTTGTGCAAATTTGGAGTAACATCACTTAAATTAATGGAGTGGTTCTGGATTTACACAAGTGTAATGAGGATCCAAATCTGGCCATTAAAATATAACTACAGTGAGCTACTAACTTGTGGTACCTATTCTTTAGCAGAGATTCTCAAATGTCAAGTACTTCACAGAACTGATTCAGGTGGCCTATCAGATTAACTACTTTATGGGCAGTGTTGATGAGAGAAATGGTCCACAGATCAAAAACAGTGAGCTACTGCTCTACAGTCCTAAGGTTAAGTATCAGAGGGGTAGCCGTGTTAGTCTGAATCTGTAAAAAGCAACAGAGGGTCCTGTGGCACCTTTAAGACTAACCGAAGTTAAGACTAACTTCTGTTAGTCTTAAAGGTGCCACAGGACCCTCTGTTGCTTAGTCCTAAGGTTATGGATAGAAATCAATATAGTATTTAAGAAAGACTGGAGGATAAATAGACATAAGATTTCATTGCGTTGTATAAGAAATCTGGAACTTTTGACTTAAATCCATGTAAAGATTACACTGCTCAACTAGATTCATAGGCAGCTACAGTAAACGTATAAATATCCACAAATGAAGATAAGAGATCTTGTTAGTGGTTTTGGCAGAGGTCCAAGATGGAAATGGCTTAGATACTGAACTGGTCTTTCCGTTCTACAGAAGAATTGTGATGCTCTTGAGATGGTAGTATGGGGAAGGCTGCACTGCTGCTGATCTTTTGTGCATCTTCTATGGCTAGAGGATTGCAGCACCCAGTGGTTGTCAATCTACCATTTGTGATATTTACTAAATATTTATTAAGAAAAGAGGAGGGGAGTAATATGCACAGTAGATAGAAAATTGTTGACACTTTTTATAGGACCTGTTAATTTCTACTTTTTCAGGATTATTTCCTGCAGAACGTGTAACTTTTCTTCACTGCGAAGAAGTTGGAATGCTTAATATGGTTCAGTCATGCCAAAGGATAAGGCACGAGTATAGCAGCTGTTGGTTCTCACACAGTCGGTTTCCCTGTCTTAGGATAAGCCTCTTTCCAACAATGATGCTTCAATTAATGATGGCAAAAAATTGAGAATTGATTATTCTAGTGAAAAAGCTAATTGTAGAAGAGATGCTCATCAGGAGATTATCCTGCTTTTGGACAACAATTGTACTTCTCTTAAAAGAAAACTTTCTGGGCTTGTGGAGAGAGTGCCAATAATGGAAATCTCCTAAGAGAGACACTAATTTCTCCAAGTGGATGTTGTTAAACAAGAAAAAGAAGAGATGAAAATAAAGCTGGATTAATAGTACTAAGGTGGTGAAATAGACTAGAAGTTACTGATCTCACAAAGTTTAGCTCATGGATATTTTGGGGGCATTTTGCTGATCTGATGCATTTTGATTATCTAGGGATAATATCCATGAGTAAAATTTGAGCTGAAACTATAAATACAACAATCCTGGTTTGCATGTGGGGGAATGGTCCTGCTATTGTGCGGAATCTTCCTGATTTATACACTACCCCAGTGAAATTGGCTAGTGAAAGGATCTGAGTCATCGCTCCCACTCCTTTTATCCAGAGACCTGCCTGACCTTGAGGGCTCCCGTTCTACTCTCCTGTGCAGCAGAGTCCTCGTTACCCCGACGAGGCTGGGCCCAGATTCTGGGGGGCTTGACCCCCAATCTTGTCATTTGGGACACCCTAGTCCCTGTCTCCACTCTGGGGTAATCTCTCCGCACTGGATGCTTCCCTGACCCACTGATCATTATGTACAGTTCAAAGCAAATACAATTTATTAAACAGCAACCAATTTAAAAAAAAAAAGGAAAAAATGGGAATGGTTAAAGGAAGAAAAAACCTTGCTCTGTGGTATGGCGATATCACAGCCAGCTATCTCTGGAAAGTAAGGGCAATTCACAGTCTGTTTCTCACATGTCCCAGGCCTCCTGCCCAGGTCCTGGCTGTGCTGCAGGGATGCCTCAGTTGGACACTTGCTCTGGCGGTGGCCGCACACCTTCAGGCTCTAGGTGGCAGGACCCTTCTTCCCAGTGTCGCCTCTCCCCCACGTCAGGGTCACCTTCCCCCTTGTCTGGGGTGTCTCCCTGCCCAGCTCCCCCTCGCTCTCTCCAGCTGCTCACCGCACTTGGTTCCAGACTGCTCCAGCTCCGCTCTGCCTCAGTGCTGCTGCTCTGCCTCCAGTACAGCGCCCTGGGCTGCTCCCCTGGCCCTTCTGGCTGCTGTGGCTCTGCTCAGCTCTGTCTGCTTCTCTGGTTCTCTCTGGCTGGCAGGGCCCTGCTCCCCAGCTCAGGCTCCTGCTCTCCCCTTAGCTCAGCCCCGCTCTGGCCCAGGCAGCTCCAGTTCACATGGAGGATGGGACCTCTGGCCTCCTGACTCCCTCATTGGCCAGCCTGCCCTGTCAATCAGGCTGACCTGGAACATTGGCCTCTCCCCATTGCCTCTGGGGACTGTCATTGTCAGGGTCCTGGTTTCTCATCGTCTAGAGCAGCGTTTTTCAAAGTTCAGGTCGTGACCCAGTACTGGGTCGCAGCATGTCAGGCAATGGGTCGCACTGGTCAGCAACGCTGACCAGGACGTTTAAAGTCCTGTTGGTGGTGCTGTCCAGCTAAGGCAGGCTAGTGCCTACCTGTTCCGACACCGCGCTGCGCCCCGGAAGCAGCCAGTAGTGGTCTGGCTTCTAGGCAGGGGGACCATGGGGCTCCACGCACAGTCCCTGCCCCGAGCACCAGCTCTGCACTCCCATTGGCTGGTTTCCTTGCATGCCTCTGCCTAGGAGTTGGACCTGCTGCTGTCTGCTTTCGGGGCACAGCGCGGTCCGCAGTGCCAGGACAGGCGGAAAGCCTGCCTCTGCACCCCGGCTGTGCTGCTGACCGGGAGCCACTAGAAGTAAGCCCACGTCCCAACCCCGTGCCCCAATCTCCTGCCACAGCCCTGAGCCCCCCAAAACCTGGAACCCCTTCCTGCACCCCAAACTCCTCATCCCTGGCTTCACCTCAGAGCCTGCACCCCCAGCCCAGAGCCCTGACCCCCTCCTACATGCCAAATCCCTTCCCCAACCCTGGCCTCCCCCCCAAACCCCTAGCTCCTCCTGCATCCCAAACCCCTCATCCCCAGCCCCACCCCAGAGCCTGCACCCCCAGCCCAGAGCCCTGACCCCTTCCCACATCCCAACTGCATGCCCCAGCCCAGAGCCCCCTCCCACACCCCGAACCCCTCATTCCCAGCCTCACCCCACAGCCCTCACTCCCGCACCCCAATCCTCTGCCCAAGCCCTGACTCCCTCCCACATCCCAACCCCCTCATCCCCAGCTCCGTTGGGTCACAGGCATCAACAGTTTTCTGCAACTGGGTCCCCAGAAAAAAAGTTTGAAAACGACTGGCTAGAGTGACCAGATAGCAAGTGTGAAAAATCAGGACAGGAGGTGAGGGTAATAGGCGCCTATACAAGACAAAACCCTGAATATCTAGACTGTCCCTATAAAATCGGGACATCTGGTCACTATATCATCAGCCCTTCCTCTTTCTTTTGGTACTGGGAGAGGACCAACCAACCCGCTCCCCCCCACAAGTTTTAGTAAGGGGCCAACAGTCCCGTTACACATGACAAATTTTCAGAGTAACCCCCCTGAGGCTTGGCTAGGGAGATGACAAATGGCTTATATCAGAGGTTGTAGATTTGATTTTCTCCAGATTATATTTCAACAGTGTCAGAGAAATAGAAGGAATGTGATTATATCAAGAAGAAAGTGAAGCTTATTGAGAGCTTGATCCAAAGCCCATAGAAGTCAATGGAAGGACTGTTATTGACTTCCATGGGTTTTGGATCAGGCCCGATAAGCTATGAAGGGGAGTAAAAAGTGGTAAATGAGCACAAAAATGTGGTGAAGGGGAAGTAGCAATAAGATCAAAGGCAAAAAGCACAGCTTGGTGTGAAGGCAGTGATTTTAAAGGTGGGGAGGAAGAAAAATGCAGAAGAAAGGGGGAATTAGTGGGATGTTCCACTGTAGTGGGAAGGATGAACAATGGAATGGTGGTGGGATGATGCAATGCAGAGAGCTAGTAGAAGTAATGACATGCCCCGGAGGTCAGGGAAGTATGACAAAGAAATATAGGGACTGTAAGATTCTCTCTTTCACACTTACACATACACACACATATCTTAACTCCTCACATCAATCTCTTATTGGTATGATTTTCCTGCTTATTTTTTGGATTGGCTGAAACTACACACTCCCTTAGACAAGTTTCTCATCCTTTTCCCTGGTAGTGGTAAATAAGGGTTAAAACCTGTCTAAGTGTGGGGTTGTGGCTTTGCCCTTCTAAAAAAAAAAATAAATAAAAAAAGCATGTAAATTACCTATACGACTTGACTTGAAGACTCAAGACCTTTTGGTGTGGAAAAGTTGTCGTCATGTCTATGTGCCATTTTACTTGTAATCATTTTCTTTCAGTATTACAGGAAATGATAGCAATCATACTGTAATAACTCATTAAAGTCCAGCTGAAATGACATGTTAGTGTAAAATGATTGTGCTCATTTAAGCAGTCCCATGGAGTAAGAACATAAAGCATCTCAGACACCTTTATGAAAACAAAATCCACAAACTTCCATTTCTATAAATAAAATTAATGAAAACACAGGAGAAGCAAATGCATTTTCAAAAATGGAGCCCAGACAGGATACAGGAACAGAAAAGGTTGCACAGGAGCAACACAGACCAGCTGCTGGAGAAGTCAAAGCATTGGCAAGGTTATATATGGGATACCCAGTGCTTGAACAAAAAATGTGTCTGGGTAAATAAAAGAATAAATCATTTTCATGAGGTGAACCTTAAAAGGCTTGTTAAAACTCACAAGGCCTGACTGATAGAGCAGCGTCTGATAAAAACAGAGCAATGGCTTTCTTCTCTTAAACATGGAAACAATTAACAAACATTATTAACTCTTGAATGACCTCCTATGGTAGCTGGCAGAGATTGTTCATTGATTATGTTCATTGTTGGAATGACTTGTTCAATTAGAGCTGTGCTGCTTCTTTCAACACTTTTTAATGTCTTCATTCCTGTAATAGAATATTTTTGGTGTATAAACATTGTTACTGATTTATGTTTCAAGAGGCATTTATCTAAACTAACAGAAAACTTAAAAAAAAAAAAAATTCCTGAAGAAGCAGGAAGCCTGCCAAACACTCAGTGGGGGCATTGAATTATTAAAGTGCTAAAAGAGGATACAAGGAAGATACGGTTATTAAGGAGAAGCTAAATGAATTCTTTGCATTGGTCTTCGCTACAGAGGATGTGAGGGAAATTCCCATACTCGAGTCACTCTTTTTTAGGTGAGAAATCTGCAGAACTGTTCTAGACTGAAGTATCTGTAAAGGAGGTTTTGGAATAAATTGATAAATGAAACAGTAATAAATTAACAGGACCACATGGTATTTACCTAAGAGTTCTGAAGGAACTCAAATATGAAATTGCAGAATACTGGATGACAGAGGATGGATCACTTGAAATTGCCCTGTTCTATTGATTTCCTCTGAAGCATCTGGCACTGGCCTTTGTCAGAGAGAGGATACCGGGCTAGATGGACCATTGGTGTGACCCAGTATGGCAGTTCTTATGTTTTTATGTTTCCACTAGCATGTGGGGGTTTTGTTAGTTTTGGGTATAGTTTTGGGTATCTCTGTACACTGTTGCTTCTTTTCAACCCAAGTGGCTAGCTGAATTGTGGGGCCCTGGGATGTTCAAGTTGGAAGTAGACTTTGATGGAGTCTGGTATCTTCTTTTGATGTAGTTTTGTTTATTTACAAAGTCCTGTGTCTCTGAAATAGCAGGAAACCGCTTCTTTTGCTCACAGCACCAAGAATACTCTTCAGTCTGCATCCTTGACCCAAAAACTCTTTCCGGGTTTCTTCCAGAGTCAGCCACTGTGCTTTAAGCTGCTCTTTCGGGCGCTCTCTCCCTTTCTGTCTTTTTCAGTTTTCTGGGTGTTCCCTCCCCACCCACTTGGTCACAATGCCCAGTTGAGCCTTTTGCCCACCTGCTGCTCAAGTTTGTGAACATACTCAATTAACCTTTGGTTTAGGTATGGCCCTTAACTGTCTCTTACAACTGTCTTTAATGGGGAACTCATTCACACAGCCATTTGAATGAGATTTTTAACTCAACCCATAACAAGGTTTCACCCAGCTCGTAACATTAATATACCTTTTTCTTCAATACTCTCCTCTCTTCTCTCCTGTGTCCAGTACTCCTTTACCTTTCTCTGAAATGTCAGATGTAAAAGAACAGCACCTTTACTTAATCTCTGCATTCCCTCTCTGTACAAGAATATTGTGTTCCATCTGTAAAGAGCAAACCTAGTTTAAGTGACTTTTTTGAGTAAAGAAAATAACAAAGTGAACTCTGTATGAGAGCCGTGTGTGTATGAGGGCCTATAACATGTCACACCAACTGTGCCTCACAAAATGGCACCTGCCCTGGAGACAAACATACTCATTAAAATGTTAAATGTGCAGTACACAGAAACCAAAACTGCAATAATTACTGTGCAGATCACTTAGAGGCACTGAGGTGATTCCTGTCCATCCTTTCTTCCTTCCTCTGTCAACCAACATTTCATCATCCTGTCCCCTACAGCTTCCCATTTTCCAGCTCCTCCTTTGTCTCCTTTTCTGTATTGCTGCACCATGTTTTAACCTCCCTATTCAATGACAACTCTCATCGATCTCTGACTTCTAAGATCCTGCTTTGCTCCTCATCCTCTTTAGTTTCCCCTGGCCTTGCTTATTTTCATGATCCCCTTCCATTCAACTCCACTTCTCACTTCACTCCACTATGTCGTCATCCTATTCCTGCCAACCTCTCTCCCTGACTTTGATACCCACATTTCCCTCCAGTTTACCTTATTGGCCTTAAAAAAAGTGCTCTCTACTATGTTTTCCAGGCAAGGCCCACCAGGTCATTCCAGTTAATTATTCTGTAGCCCTTGTCCTTGACCCTACTGGAAAGTCTCCCAGATTTATCCTTTGCATTACTGTGATCAGCCTGTCTGATGCCTCCTCTTTAAACTTGGCATAGCCACGGCTGAATACAAATGATCCAGTGTAATGGCTGGATACTTGAGATCATTTGTATTCAGCCTCTGGATTTCTTTGGTGGCTTATCAGCACCAGTCCCTCATACTTTGAGGTTTTCATATTTGTTCTCTTTGATCTCTCTCCTTCCTCCTCCTCAACAGGGACTTAATAGTCCATGTTGACCCTCTTGCCATTTCCTTCTAATTCACTTTCCACTCTTGATTCCCATATCCTTGTCCATTGTCGAATTCAGTTTGCCTTGTCACCTCTTCTGTCCCAACTCATGGCTATATCTATGATCTCATTACTGTCAATATCCTTTCTCCCCTTTCTTATTCTAGTAATGATCTCAGAGTGCAAAAACTGTTCAATGGTTATGTTTGAATGCTTTCCACTAGCATACCCCATTAGAAATAAAATGATCCTATCTCACTGCTCTCTCTGGCAGCTTGAATCTATTATTTCCCAAGAATGCCATGACTCTTCCTGTAAGCACTTTCTTGTCTAGAACTTCCTCTACCTGGAACAATCTCTGTATAGCTGCAATTCTTCAATTTACCATCTGCTTATACTTTTTGTCTGGAAATATCCTAATTATCTTCCTTTGCTATGATCTTAGCTCTGTAACCATATGACTTAATCCTGTCAGGCTTTTGAGATAAAAAAATGTTATATTACACTTCAAAATCTTGTCAAATGCATTACTACTGTTTTATTGTACACTGATATACTACTTTTATTCCTGAAGGATGGAAAAGTTCTTTAGACTGCACATGTGGGAATAGCTTTGACCATCATTTAAATACAGCCAACTCTGGAGTGGAATATGAAGCTATTTCATAGAGTACAACTACACTGCACACAATAACAATATAAACAAATACAAAATATGATGCACCTTGAAACTGGAAGGGGAATTTGGTAGGGAGGATGTATTTACATAGATTGGAGTTAGTTAAATCTTCTAGTCGTGCTAAAAGTGCCCTGAGAAACTAAATTTGCCCCAGTCCATGTCCATTATCTTCTTTTGAAGATGTAATGTTTCATGTGATAGAGAGAAAATCTTTTAAATGGGGAAAAATCGAAAAGTTAAATGCAGGTTAATAAGACACTTCATGAATTAAATTAGATGCAGACCATGAAGCTAGACTTCAACAATTCTTCACGTGCTAATCAGTCCCAGATTGGTTGTCTGGTGATACCAATGAGACTTTAAAAACAGAAGGGATCAAACAATAGTTTGAAAGAACAAATGCTTTAGCAGATGAATGCATGTGTTGAAGGCTTAGGCCCCAGTCCCGAAAAAACGTATATACGTGCTTAGTTTTCTGCATTGTGAGAAGGCCTATTGAAGACAGTGGGGCTGCTTGCAGAGCTATAAGTTAGGTATGTATGTAAATCTTTACCGGATCAGAACCTAATAAAACAGGTCTAGGGAGGCTAAACCTATGCTAGTACAGAGGGATTGAAAGGTTGGTAATGTGCTCTACTCCTATAAACACAGTGGTCATCATTAAAAAATTTAACATTTCCCAACATTTCCCACACAAGGGCCTCAATGGGAGTTACACACCTAATATCTTTGAGGATCTGGGTCTTACAATCTAAGTAGATAGGACAGATAAAAGGTGGATGGGGAAACAATCCCACAAAAAAAAAAAAAACAACCTTAGGAGTAAAACCTTACAGGTAATTAATAACATTGAAAACCAACCCCCCCCTGCACCAAGCAGAATTTTTACTGCAAAATGGGAGAAGTGCCAGAGACTTCATGAAGCTTACTAAGGACTCTGCTACTGCTGTTCATTTTATGTGGATGGCACTCAGACACTGAGACAATGGGCCGCAGTATAAAACCATAAGATTGGAAAGAGGAAAAATGGCTTGCACAGTGTAACATAGCAGAACCAAGAGTAGAGCCCAAATCCCAGTCCCAGTGTTCTAGCCGCTGGAGAATGCGGCCTCTCAGTGTGTATAGGGAAAGAACTATGCACAGAAACAACAATTTTTGGATGGGCTTATGATCCCATCCATCTCCAAATGGGACCTTTGCAATCCCCAGTAATGGCGTCCCCTAAAAATACCCAGCCCAACTTTCTCCCTTAAGGGAGCTGATTCTCACCTCCCTCCCAGCTCTCCATATTTGTGGAGAATAAGCCCTGTCCCTGCATAGCCTAGTATGTGCTCTCCACTTATCCTTAGTGGCTACTAGTGGGTCACACTTAAAATTTAAGTGCTAAGGTGAATGTTTTCTTTAACAACAAGCAACATTTGATGGGAGACTTTTCTTAAATACACTTCCCATATTTGAAAAGTGTGAGTGAGGAAAATCTCTGCAAGCACGTTTTCAAGGTAAGAATTGTTTTGACCAATGATACAATGTTAGGGTTGCCATCTTTCTAATCTCACAAAACCAAACACCCTTGGCCTGCTCCCGATTTTATATGGACAGTCCCAATTTTGGGGTCTTTTTCTTATATAGGCTCCTATTACCACCACCCTCCCCCCGTCCCGATTTTTCACATTTGCTGTCTGGTCACCCTACCCGCTCCTTGCCCTGGCCCTTCACTGAGGCTCCACCCTTTCTGAGTCCTCTCTCTCTGCTCACTCCATCATCCCTCCCTCCGTTCCTCACTCACTTTCACCAGGCTGGAGCAGAGGGTTGGGGTGCAGGAGGGAGTTTGGGCTTTGGCTGGGGGTTCGGGCTTCAGGGTGGGGCTGAGGGGGTCAGAGTGTGGGAGGGGGCTCAGGGTTGGGGCAGGAAGTTGTGCTGTGAGAGGGGGTTCATGGTGTGGGCTCTGGCCAGGGGGCGCTTACCTCAGACGGCTCCCGGAAGTCACCAACATGTCCCTGCGGCTCTTAGGCGGAGGGGCCAGAGGACTCTGTGTGCTGCCCACGCCTGCAAGTGCCGCCCCTGCAGCTCCCATTGGCTGTGGTTCTTGACCAATGGGAGCTGTGGAGCTGGCGCTCGGGGCAGGGGCAGCATGTGGCTCCCATGTGACTGCTCCTGTGCCTAGGAGCCAGACATGCCAGCTGCTTCCAGGAGCTGTGCGGAGTCAGGACAGGCAGGGAGCCTGCTTTAACCCCACTGCACTTCCAACCGGACTTTTAGCAGCCCAGTCAGCACTGCTGACCGGAGCCACCAGGGTCCCTTTTCTTTTGGGCATTCTGATAGAAAACTGGATGCCTGGCAACCCTATACACTGTAACATTGCTAAAACACACACATCCACATAACTCCAAATGAGAACTGCTAAAATAGACCCCGTGTGGGATTGAGGGGGGGAAAAATCACCATAAAGGGGTTTGAAGTTGAGTACCTGTTAGACAATGAATGAAATGAGTCACAGTAAATAGAAACAGTCTCTGAAGAAGTATGTGCTTTAAAGAATTGTGAAAGGAAACAGAAGCAGGTGATGAATTCTAACAGAGATTTCTCAGACTAACAGCCTCTCCTTCTAACGGCATCTCAATACTGCAAAATATATCCAAGTTCAGGGTGTGCAATGAGTTCTAAGAGGAGCTTGGGATCTTGCAGGATTGGGACCTTATTTGGCAAAGTACTGTGTATGTCTGACTCTATTTCTAATAACTTCCTATTAATGATCTAAATCCTGACATATAGAGAACTTCCAATGAGTATTGGAAGTACTCGGGACTAAAGATGAATGAATGCCAGAATTTTTGGGGGATTGTTGGTAATTTCAGAAAGTTAAAAAAAAATAGTTTTCAGTTGAAAACTATTTTTAACTGTTTTTTAATTAAAAAAAGAAAAGGGGGTAATTTTGAAAGGAAGTCCATTCAAACCCAAAACCAAACATTTTGAAAATGCTGAAACAAAATATTTTTGTTTTTTTGTTTTTGTTTTTAAATTTATTTATAATAAACAATTTGGCAAAACCAACGTGAATTCACAAATCTGTGTTGCTGAATCTGTATTTTTTCCACCTGAAAAATTTCACTCGGCTCTACTCAGCACCTCTCCATGGGGCAAATCCTGAAATTATATTTGGCTTTTCTCAATCCTTATTCAGGAAAATCCCTGAAGTCAAGTCATGTATGGTGAGATAAGTTGTGACACAAAAACAGTAGTTCTTTGAGTTTTAAAGAGGCAACTGATTGGGGAGGAACTTGTGGAGAAGAAGTAGAAACAGCCAAAGATAGGATAAAGCATGGACCTGAATCAGGGAAAAAGATGAAGGGTGTAGTAAGTCCAGAGGATTGGGAAGGGTTTAGGGAGCAAGTAGGAAAGAAGGTGCCAATGAGATTGGAGTGGGATGTGGGAATATAGAGGAGGTGGTTGAGGAAAGGTATCTGTCTTTAGAATTTACCATATTAGAAAATTGGATGCGACAGAAGAGAAGGGTTATGAAAGCTGTCTTCTGCCACTATGTGATTTGCTTAGATAAATAATAAATGAAAAATAGTATGCCAACTATGGGAATAAAATTATATCATGATTCACAGGAATCATACAACTGAGCTGTTGGAGAAAGTTTTATGCATTGTCCAAAATACAATAAAGTTACACCAAGAGAAAATTTCTTGATATGACAAAATTTCATTCAAGAACAGATCCCTCACAAGTCAATTTTCTTGTGCAGTGACTGCTGGTTTGTTCTTTCAGGAGAATTTTATTGCCTTCTCAGGCGCACTCCTTCACCTCATGTCACTCTCCCTGCCTGTGCTACCAACTTTTGTATACTACTTGGATTGTTTTAGAGGACATAATGTAAGTAGCCGTGCTTCTGAACAGAGTATCTCAGCATTTTAGTGATCAGCCTTCCCATGGAGCCTTTACCAATACGACAGTGGTAGGCAACAGTGTTCTGTGAATTAAACTCCTCATCCAACCATCAAGAGACAATACAACAACTAAATAGAAGACCATGTGGACTTCTGGTGGAAAGTTATGTTCCTTGAAAGGAACTGATTTTTTTTGGACAATTTTTAATTTCATTTTCTTGACTTCAGTGAAGTTAAACCAGGGATGAATTTGGCCCCAACAACTGCTCTGAGCAGGGGGTTGGACTAGATGACCTCTTGATGTCCCTTCCAACCCTGATATTCTATGAACTACAAAAGCAACCAACAGCTACCAGTCTAGGAAGGGAAAAAAACCCTGCATCGGCAGGCTTAAAATGACCTCTGTGCACAATGCAAAGTGGAGGAGGAGAACAAGTCTTAGCTAGCCAATAGCATCAAATAAACAGTGACCCACTTAGCAGGGCAGGTATGCAAATAAGACTGCTGGGGAGTGTTGGGAGTCCCCCAACATTTTCACTGTTCCAGGGATGTCTCTGGATGCTCCTTGACTCCCCTGTTGCTATTTGGATTGTTGACAGCTAAAAGGAAGATGGAGATCTTTGTACAATGGGTTTGTGTTTCCTCCCTGACTGAGCTGTCAGATGGAGAAGATATTTTCAGGCTGGGACACTCATGGGGTGATTAAATAGTAGAGAGCCACTCTCTATAACCCACTCTCCACATTACAGCATTTGGGACTGACTGAGCACACGGCAATTTGGTTGGGCTGGTGAACATTTTCCATCCCAAAATCTTTTTTTTGCTTTTGTTTCTGGCCAAAATATTTTGGTGTCAGTTTGCTGAAAGAAAACTGAAATCATAGGTTTGCAATATAAATATTAAAACAAATGAATTTTGATGCTTCTGAAAGTATCAGATTGATCGTATCTATCATCTATCCACCGAACAGGGGTAGCATTGGGATTGGTCGTGTGTGTGTGGCTTATCCCCCCCCGGTGTTTCACCAACACTACAGAGTGGGCAATATTAAAAAGCCAGCATATTGCATACTAAAGCTTTGTTTCCTGTTTGAAATGCCTTTAGTACAGGCCTAACAACATGTACAATAAGTTTGTCGATCGGTTCTTGCTCTGAGAGGCCAGCCAGCCATGGAATAAGACGACAATATAGTGGTACCAGAAAAGGGATATTGGATCTGAGGTGGAAGGATAATATGGTTTTGAAGTGGATTGGGACTCGTGTGGGCAGACAGACCAGCACTAGCTCAGCTCAAGCAAACTCACTAAAAATAGCAGTGTGGACATTATGGCACTGACGACGGCTCAGGCTAGTTGCCCGAGCTCGGACCCTAGAGGGCTCACAAACTAATTACGGGGATACTACCCAATTCCTGTACACTAAGTGAAGATGGGAGAGGGAGGAAAAGACCATAGAAAAGTCCAAGGAAGGCAAGCAGCCATCAATCATAAGCGAAACACTGAAAGGAAGCCACCAGAAAGAAGCAAAGTACCCTGAATAGTGACCTTTTACATTCTGATGAAGATAGAGGAAACAGGATGGTCTTGCCTTCCAAGTGAGAGAAAAATATATAGTTTTCACCTCTCTTTAGCCATTTCCTTTCATCAACTCCTTTCGTCCCCTACCTACAGGGTCTGGAAACAGGGCCAAAAATCCTTTTTTTGTCTGGGACAGCAAGCAACCAGTAGTGCTGCACTCCTGCTGCAGCATTCTCTTCTTTGCTGTAACCAGGAGAAGATGTAACTTCCTCTCTCATGCTGATCAGCTGAGAGTCAGCTGGTGTATATGATGCTGCAGAAGCAGTACAACAGTATCTGCTGGAGATAGAAGGAAACACACCTGGGGTGAATAGACATTCCTGGGCATTCAAATCTGTTGTGTGGTGTTTGGGCAGGGCCGGTTCTAGGCACCAGCCTTCCAAGCATGTGCTTGGGGTGGCACTTCTCAAGGGGTGGCTTTCCAGCCCTTTGGGGGCAGCACTTTTCAAGGGGCGGCACTCTGGTTTTTTTTTTTTTTTTTTTTTTTTTTTTGCTTCGGCGGCAGAACTCCATTTTGTTGTTGTTGTTTGTTGTTGCTTGGGGCGGCAAAAAATCTGGAGCCGGCCCTGTGTTTGGGGTGTAGTGGAGGGCTTCCACCACCAGTTTTTGTAGCTGCACATGAGACCTACAGAGAGCAGAGGAGAGTACAGGTGTTAGCATCCCACCAATGGCCATTTAGTACTTCAAAAAAGTGAGAAATAGAAAACTGGATTTGCAGGGAGGAAAATACCCTGGTCAACAGCACTGTTCTTCATGGTCTGATCTTGGCTTCTCCGTCTCAAGGAATACAAATCCTGCAATTGGCTGATAATTTTTTCCATGGGCTCCTTGTGGGAGACAGTGTTACATTTAAAAAATACATTTCCTAAGGCCTCCTCTGTATGGTATTTGGAGAAGGGAATAATTAGCAGTGTCCAGCTATACGCAGCTTGTGATATTGAAGCTGGAGAAAGTTAGCCATTTCACAAACTGTCAGTGCAACACTGATGGAGCTTTTAGCATCAGTCAAAGTGCATGTATAGGTTTCATAGCATAAGCTACCTTTTGGCAACAGAAACACCAGCAGCATGTCAGTGTAAGAAGCCTAAAGTATTCTACAGTGCTAGCCATTGTTTACCTAGAAGGCCTGGCCTGGCCAAAACAGAGTTGAAGTGAATGCTGTACTTTAATTCTGGAGCTATTTTTATCTAGAAATGTTATTTTTGATAAATAGTGCCTATTGTATATTAGAAAGAATAGTGATAGTTGGATACAGATTTTTGGATGGAAAATACAACCATTATCCATCAGATACTCGACCATCCATCATTCCTGCTCATCCACCCTCACCATTGGAACACTCAAAATGCATGGTAAAAGTGCCAGAAAGACACTGTTACAAATATCCTTTGGTGCATTTAGAAAATGAAGAGTGTGAGCTATATATCTTTAACCCACTGCTAACAGCACGTACAACAAATGGTTTCCTATTAGATCAGGTTAGTACTGTGCCACTACTTTTGACTTTCCAGAACTTTGCACCTAGAAAGTAAAGCTAGATTTTCAATGTAGCGGGGAAACACTAGCTACAAAAAAGCTGAGACAATATTACAATTGTTAATGCCTATCCTTAGATCCCAGGTGTGAGTTCATGCATAACACCACCAAATGATTTAGTGTCACTTACTAATTTTCAAATATCCATGATTTAATTTGAGGTTGGTAGAAATGATAGCTGCTTCCAAATGGAGAACACGTTTAGGACTTTTTGGTATTTAATTATATCTGTTCAAAACAGGATGATTCATAGTTATAAGTATATCTGAATTAGGTACTTCTTTGTGGGGAATCAGTCTGAGCCAATTCTGGATTCCCACAGGAAAGATTCTAATAGGCATTAAGACTCAAATTTCAGGCACCTTGCACTGATGAACACAAGAAACATCTGTACATAGTTTTCAGTATTATAAGCACAGAATGCTGATTACTCCAGGAGTATCTAGGTCTGCCTTACTAATAGGCTCATGGGGGAAAAGCTCCCCTCTTTAGGAATACAGAGGATTCTACTACTGCATGACTGAAAGTTTTTATCAATCCGCTTGATAGGAAGGGATATTCAGATTGGCTGTCAAAACAATTGAGTGGTTGGCTTAATTTAAATGTTGAACATTTAACACTTTCAGATAATGTAGAGTCTTTACTAGTTATAATGCCGCTGCTCTGGATATACTGCTAATTACCACTCTGTCAAATGGTCAGCCAGAAACTCCAGTAAAAAACAAGGGGGGGGAGGGCATTAAGTGGCACAACTAGCCATGTGGAAGTCATCTGTTTAATAATGACCTTGAAAGAGTTGTGGGTATATGATTCAATTATGTTTTAAAAAGGAAGGATGACTATAGACATTCAGCTTCCTCTCACCATAGGGTAAGGAATGATTGGTGGCTGTAAAATAATGCCGATAATCTGGGATTTGAATGTTCAGTATTCACAAGAGAACTCAATGCATGTGAATTAATCAGCACAGCATGCTACAGCCATATTTGGAACTCCGATACCATGGTGATGAGTGAAGTTACATAGATGTTTGGCTCAGTCCTGAAATTACAACAAAGCATTGGATTTCCAACATCCAGGAAGTACTGTGCTAAGTGGTGAACTTTCTAGGAGTGAAGGAAAAAGACTCTTTTTGTTTATTATATACTTGAGAGCTGACAATGTTTGGTGTTCTAAAAACACAAAAGAAAGCATTACCCTAAGGAAATTTTAAATCTAAATCACACTGTTATATAAACACAGAGCTCATCATCTGATGATCCAATCTTGAACTAATCCTGATATTTTTGGGGATTATCCTTGAAAGGATTCAGAAGGCGTGGCCTATTTTAGCCTGTTGCACCCCTCTCGGTTAGCTACAGCTGCATGCATACTGCATCAGATATGAAATGGATACTAAACTTATTCTCTGCCATGACACTATAGCCTTCACTGGCAGGGGAAAGGATGTGACAATCTAATAGCCCCTTTTTCATCTTTAATTCTTTGATCCTATTATTTTATGACCCATAAAACGTAGGGACTGTCAAACACCGAAGTGTAGCTCGTAAATGTCCAAACACCACACCACACCACACCATACCACACGCAAATATTGCAAACTCTCTTCTCCAAAGCCTCATTCTTCTGGTAAAGATATAGGTTTCTCTGATACTTTGTAGATTTTTAATTAATATGTTGCATCTGAATAAATTTCTGGTATCTGAAAACAGCCTATGAGTGCTAAGCTTCAGAGCTGAAAGGAACCATGCACATTAGGCTTATTTTCTCCTTTTACTTCTCAGAAATCCACTCTTACAGACTAATTCTTCCAACACAATTATGCAATGTTTGGTTGTTTGAAAGTTATTAAAAGCTTAATTACAGCATCGTCTAAGGTCACTCTAATTTAGTCAGTTTTACATTGAGGACCTGCACTGAAGTACTAAAAGGCTTTATTGAATGACTTAGATTTCATTCCACCTTGTAAGAAAACAATAATTGATAAGGGTCATAGGACCAACATTGAAGCCTCATTGTGCTAGGCAGTGAGCAAACACATTGTAAGATCTTAGAGAAGAACCATCTAAATAGGCAACACAGGGTGGGAGAGGAAACGGGACACAGAGACTTGAATTGACTTGCCCAAAATCACTCAAGAAGTTAGTAGCAGAGCCAGGCTTTGAATTCAAGTCTTTTGACCCTGTCCAGTGTTTGATCCAATAGACCACATTCCGTCCAGATTTATACTATATTTTTGTAGGCAAACACAGCTGTGCTAGCGTTAAGAGAAGCGTAGTTCTACTGTGTGCTCATTTTTATGTTAGAGCATTGTTGTTTTTGTCCCTGACCAAATCCCCTGCACAATCAGAATGTGGCTATGCTGTGACAGCCTTATGCTTGTGTTATTACTTTCTGCTAAGTAACCATCTTTCATGTGTCCTGATGTCAAAGAGTGAAAGTATGCACTATTGCTCAGTCCCCATTTCAGTTAAATCACCTCTGCAAGTCACTGACACATTTCACAGGGAGATCAGTATTGAAGACTACTTTGTTGCTGGCACTGTGCAGTTGTAGTTGAAGGATAAGGAAAAACAAATGGGTTCATTGACAGCATTAGTACTTCCACTTCAAGTACAAATTGCTTATAATCCATCTGTGTCTCTTGTGTCAGGGAGTAATTTGTCCCAGAAGCAATAGTTTAAGGCCCTGATATTACAAGGTACCAGAGTGAGGAAAAATCAGACAATAAAATTTGTTGGGAGCATGGTTGAAGTCTTGGTTTGTCTTCATTTTTTCCATTTTCTCCCACTGGCAGTTAGATGAGTGGGAGAGAGTCATAGATCAGAAGGCCAGAAGGGACCACTGTGTGAATTTAATTTGACCTCCTGTATAACAGAGGCCATAAAACTTCCCCGACTTAATTCCTGTTTGAACTAGAGCATACCTTTGAGACAACATTCAATCTTGATTTAAACATTTTCAAGTGATGGAGAATCCACCACAACCCTCGGTATATTGTTCCAATGGTTAGTCACCCTGACTGTTAACACTTGCTCATTATTTCTAGTCTGCATTTGTCTACTTTCCAGCCATTAGGTCTTGCTATACCTTTCTCTGTTAGATGAAGAGCTCTGTCAAATTTCTGTTTCCTGTGTAGGTACTCCTGGGGGTATGAGCAAGTCATCCCTTAAACTTTCTCTTTGTTAAACTAAACAGGTTGAGCTCCTTGAATCTGTAATTATAAGGCATGTTTTCCTATTCTTAATCATTCTTGTGGCTCTTCTCTGAATCCTTTGCAATTTATCAACACCCTTCTTGAATTGGGGGCACCAGAACTAGACACAATATTCCAGCAAGTAGTAATAGTACTGGTAGTGCCAGTGTTAAATAGAGGGGTAAAATTAACTCTCTACTCCCTATTCAAGATTCCCCTGTTTATGCATCCAAGGATCATATTAGCCCTTCTGATATAGTGCTGCATTGGGAGCTCAGGTTCAACTGATTATACACCATGGTCCCCAAATATTTTTCAGAGTCACTGCTTCCCAGGGAGTCCTCCATTCTGTAAGGGGCCTGCATTCTTTGCTCTTAGATTTATGACCTTGCATTTGGCCATATTAAAGGGTATATTATTTGCTCATGCCCATCTTACCAAGCAATTCAGGTCACTCTGTATTAGTTTTAGTAATTATTTACCATTCCCCCCCAATCTTTGCATCATCTGCACATTTTATCCATGATGATTTTGTTTTCTTCTAGGTAATTGATGATGATGATGATGATAAATAGTGCAGGGCTGCAAACCAGTGCCTGTGGGACCCCATTAGAAACACCCCCTAAGTGATGGTTCCCTGATACAATTACATTGAGACCTTTGGACAGTTTTTAATCCATTTAATGTGTGCCATATTAATTTTGCATTGTTCTAGTTTTTTAATCAAAATGTCGTATGGTACCATCTCAAATGTCCGACAGAAGTCTAAGTATATTACATCAACACTATTACCTTTATCAACCAAACTTGTAATCTCACCAAAAAATGATGGTTTGACAAGATCTGTGTTACATAAGCCAGGGTTGATTGACATTAATTACATTACCCTCTGTTAATTCTTTATTAATAAAGTCCTGTATCAGGCACTCTATTATTTTGCTTGGGATAAACATCAGGCTGATAGGTCTATAGGTATCCAGGTTGTTCCATTTAACCTTTTTAAATATTGGCACAACATTAGCTTTCTTCCAGTCCTCTGGAACTTCCCAATGGTTCCAAGACTTATTGAAAATCAACATTAATGGTCCAGAGGGCCCGTCGGAAGCTCTTTTAAAACTCTTGAAAGCCAGTTATCTGGACTTGTTAATTTGAAACTGTCTAGCTTTAGTAGCTGCTGTTTAACATCCTCCTATGATACTAGTGGAATGGAAAGAAGTTCATTATCAATTTTCTACAATTCCTAGCTTCTAATTTATATTCATTATTATCGCATTCCCCTTCCTTCTATTCGTTTTGATATATAAAATAATATTATATCGGTGTATAGTTGCTTTCACCTCCCCTCTATGCCAGTGTTTTTTTTTAACCAATGGTCTTTTGTGGGTTTTTTGGGCATAATAAAATGTTCTTAAACAGTTCCTAATTATCATTCACTTCTGAAATGGATGTCATACAAACTGTACAGCCTCCCTCTCCCATAGAAGTCGGACCAATGTTCCACAAAACAAAACCCTCTGCCTTACAACATTTACCTAGACAGTGGTCCTCTTCAAGAATCTTCTGCCTTCTCTCTTCCTTCGCTCGCTTTTTTAATATGATTTGAAAGATTTGTGCCAGCATGTTCATCGGAGCGGGGGGAGAAAGACCATTACATTCCATGATGTCAGTAGATGGCCAAATTCTGCTGTCTGATGCCCGAGTGTAGATCTGGAGTAAGGCCCCCTAGTCCCTTCATTGGCTTTGGAATTTTCTTCCTTGATCTGCCAGAATCCAGAAATGGAGCTTGATGCTGCTCGTATGGAGGCCAATGGCAAAAGTCCCAGTGACTTCAGTGGTACCGGATTAGGCAAATAACGACTTTCAGGGCAATATTATGGCCCATTTGTTCTTCCAGTACCTCTAGGTGTGTTCAGTGGGGTTTTTGAACTGATGCTTGTGAGAGCCATCTGACATAGTGCCATTTTGTAAAATATTCTGGTTTAATTATTATATCTCTGTTCAGAAGGTGAATTTACCCTTCTGTGTGTTGTTCAGCACATTTAAAAAAATGTAAATGATATTACTAAACTAGATAAATCAAAGCATTTATAAATATTGCAGATGACATGAAATGGGCAATGATCATTTCATCTGTCTTCTCTGTGTTATTTATGGCTAAGATTGTTCAAACCTGTCCACTATGAATTCTCTCTCCTATGAAAGATACTGATGATTCTAATACTTAGTGTTCTATTCTCATTTTGAGACACAGCCTTGAGACAGTGGGAGGACCAGAGTAAAGGAACCTAAATGCAGCTGGCCCTGGTACATGGGTGAAAAGGGTATGTGTGTGAAACTTCTTTGCACCCCCTCTCTATCCAATACACCTGGGCAAGAGCCAAAACAGTATAGCCCTGACAGTGCAAAAGGAACTCACCGAGCCATCATATGAATCACTGTAAAAACCCTTCATGAGAATTTTTGCTGTGCCAGCACTATTACCCTCTGAATGTTCACCTTTTGTTTTCATCCTTCAGTGTCAGTTATGTCCATTCTTTGATTTAATTGGCAAATCGTTTACCCTCTGGTTTCCAGCATTTAATTCTGTGCTACACGAAAGTGCTGGGCATCTCACTTAATTACGTTATCTGTGTTTCTAGGCTTCATTTTTTTATGAACAATTTCCAATGTGGCTCTTTTTGTCTTCTGTGAATTCCTGACTTTAGGGTGACACCCAACATTATTATATTGGAGGTTTAAATCAATAACAATAAAACACTAAACTTCCGGTGACTGCCAATGCCAAGTACTGTGTAATTATATCCTTCAACCGCTAACAGCTTAGAAATAGTATTTTCCAAACATAACACTGGAAGACATTGGCTCTAAACAAAAATCCCCCATAGCTAACAATGGAATAGTGCAACATGCACTTCATGTACCATTCAGTTGGAAAATAAGTGAGAAGCACAAGCAGATCAGTATAAACCTACCCTGCACCATTTATTATTCAAACAATGAACCCAACCTGAACTAAACACTTATTAGCTTTGCTTTCATGTTAACAGTGTACCATCCCTATTCCTGTCAATGGAAATACGATGGCCCAATTGTATTCATTTATGGATTTTTTTTTCTATTTAACAGTAATTCCTATTTTTCTATCATAGGAAGTTAGATTTACTGGAAAATAATGTGCAGACACACCTTTTTAAAATTTTGACACCATATTTGTTCCGCATCCCTCCATCTTTTGGTACCTTTTTAGCTCTCCATGTTCTCATTTTCAGTGGTTCAGTAAATTCATTAGGTAATCCCCATAGTACCCTAAGCTGAACATCAGTTGACTCCATAAATCTGTAGATAGCGTAGTAAATCTGAATGTGCTGACTTAAATTCTTGTACTCCCCAAGATGAGTGGAGGAAAAGGAGTTGGCCACAGTCGTTTTGAGAGGAGTACCTAAGCAATAAAGGACTCCCCGATGCTTAGTGAACAAGAAAAGGAAGTACAAACATGGGTATCAAGGAGTCAGCCCAGAGGGCCATGTGGGAGTTTCAGCTGTAGGCAGTAACCTGGGAGCTGACTGATGAGGGGGGCCAGTTGTCAAGAGACACCAGGACAAGCAGGCTGGGTAAAAAGTGAAGAGCTGAGCAGAGAAGCAGGTTGTGACTGGCAGTGGGAACTGAAGACAGATTGGTGAGGCAGTCACTACAGCTGGATGATGGGAAGATAATGTTGCCTGTGGTCCCTAATGAAGGCATAGATGATAGGCCTGATCTCTTGCTGGAAGGACCTATGGACCAGTGCTTACTTGCCTTCCAAGAGTGGGATGGATTAAAAGGGGCACCTGAGGTGTTAGGCCTGAGAAACCCCATAGGGCATGGTTACCATTACAACCCTCTATTTGTCTGGCTCTTAGGGAACAAGTTGAGAACCACTGTGATTTTCTGTTGTAATCTCTAAGACTTGTATCTAAAATATTTGCCTCCTGTCAGCTCTAATAAAGATTACCCCTTCTACCCACTACTTGGGGTGTCTAGAGTTCTTGCCTTTTAGCTTGTAGCATACAACACACTGCCAAGCAGCTAAAAGGGACTGCTGCATCCCTAGCAGTTAGAGACAACGTGCAGTGGAGTTGCAGATGGTTACTCCTCTATGCCATCTTTTTCTGTTGGTCTCTGGTACTGCCACACAGTTGAATGAAGTGCTCATTACATAGTCGATGGTCTAAGCAAAGTGACCATAATTTATAACTTGCCTAATAACAGCACCTACGTAATCCCACGGATTTACCCAGCATGCCAAGTAGTTCAAAGCAGTTACTCTGTCACTCTAGGGACATAGCAGGCGACATTCTATGGACCCTGCCAAATGGAACAGAGCTCATACCTGAAAATGTCCAAGCAGTCCCTTCCTTCTATGAAGAGTTGGGCATGAATGAGGAATGCTTCCAGTCTGTGTTCAATATAAAAGCCCACTCCCTAAATTTAATGGCCACTTGGACCTGGCCCTGTGCTTGTTTTTGGGATACAGTTATGGTCACATGTTACCACAAAAAGCTGACCAATTGTCTTAACGTCAGTAGTGTAATAGAGACAGAAACATCCCCAGTGGTCTGCCGGACCCACCTACGATTACATCTGCTGGATGCTCTCTGGAAGGAGCAGCTGCTGAAGCCAATCAGCATTAAAGGAGAAATTCCTACCCATTCCCAAGAAGAATCAGCCATAGTTTGGAACATATCAGGAAGCACTTCCATAATTAATACCCTTGCTAACCTGTAACTGGATCCCAATTATCCTGCCAGTAAACCCAGACCAGAATGACAACTGCAAGAGTAGGTGAGTGGGAGGGAAGCCACGGTGTGGACAGCCAAGGATGAACAAGCCTGGTCCTTGAATTTCACAGCTTTTAGGTAACCCCACATAAAAAAAGAAGAAAGTGAGAGACACTGGCTAGCAGGATGCAAATCTAGCAGGATACAAGACAAGGAGCAAACCTGAATTTCTAATGTAAAAACACAAGTTAAAAAAATGTAGAAAGCTTTTAGTACTACTTTATACATTATACAAAAGCAAGGGAAAAGTGCTCAAGGCCAGTTGTTTTTTCTTTGTGTCCCATCTTTAAGATAATGGTGATTTTTTTGAAGCAACCAGCAAAAAGACATATAGCATTTACAGTATTTCAATTAGGCAATTAAAACTGGAGATGGGCCTGAACCAAAACCCTAAATCCAGACATCCACAAGCTTGAAGGAATTACAGATCAAAATCCATCCATCTAATCTATCTTTTGTGGCTAGGGGTCATTGCTAATTAAAACTATAGTTGAATGGTTTAAAGAAGCCACATATAAGCTGTGGAAAGGAGCCAGATGATGTTAAATCCACTTTAAGTTGTAAGGCGAGCTGTCTGAATCCCATGGTGTCTTTATGTTACCTTAACCTTCAGAATGTTAGTAGAGTCTTTATTGTAAGGACAGATATTGTCATTTTAAAAGTGGCCACAATCGAAAGGTTAAAAGCTCGAGCAAGCTTTTTTCTTTTCTTTTCTCTGTTTTTTTTAAACACACAAGAACTTAGTATTCCACTAAGAGAGACTTGACATTTGTAGCAAATATTGAATCAGGCCAGTGGGAAAGGGAGTCAGTAAATTGAAAAGATTGAAATTCCACACAACTGACCACAACTGCAGGCTTTTGCAGGCAGAGAAGAGGAAACCGCTGGCACTTGTTGGCAAGCTTATCTCTGGGCTCCATTGTGCCAAGAAAGTTTCCTTAATTAGAACTGTATCTTCTGGAGGGAACCATGCTGCCAGTAATTTCTTATTATGTGAATGAACATACAGAATCTCAGACTTATGACGACTTTTCAGATCATGGACTATCTCCACTACAACATCTTTGGACTCATATCAGGCTGATTCTTCTTATTCAAGCATGGGGTTAGAGGAATCCTCTTTTCGATAATCCAGCCTTTTAAAACATTTGGATAACACAATGAAGGTGCAATAAAAACAAGATGGGGTGGAGTCCTGACCCTATTGAGAGTTTTGCAATTGACTTTAATGAGGCCAGGATTTCACCCCTAGATTCTTACTGAAAGAGTGATTGTGATCTCATATTTAAACTAAAATATAGTTGATGTATGTAGTATGAATTGTCTGTGTCTTTACATGTCTGTCTTTTACAAGTAAGGTGGTATAGTTGTTTTCTGTTCAACACAATCATTGTGGCGACTATATGTTGGAACTGAGAGTTTGCTGTGAAGCTGAGGAGTCTGAGTGTTTGTGAGTTATAATGTGGTGGTGGTTTTCTGGATTTTTACTGATGGTTGTTGCATATATAGGAACTGGGTAGTATCCCTTTAAATAGTTTGTGAGCCTATTAATGGGCTGGCTTCTATATTTCAGAAGTCCCCAGAACCCAGTCAGAGCAGCAATGTAGAAGTAGCTAAGCCTTGAATGCTCTATATAGTTGTTTGGATTCCACTGTGCCCGCACGGTTCCTTCATATTATATATACTGCGTAAAGAGCGAAAGACACAAAGTGTTTTTAGACAAAACAGTTCAGCAACCATAAAAATAAATCATCTTTTTTTTGGGGGGCTTTTAAGAGGATTTGGTACTGACATCAGTGTTAACTGCTATGGGAAACTATTGAGGCATTTCTGTAGCATTTCCACCTTTTGTTTCCTACGGCATATGAGAATAAACTCTGTTAGTGATGTCGGTCTGCAACAGAGCATATGTTACTCATATTTAGTGCTAGCTTTGTAGCATTTTGTCATTCGGGGGTAGTTAATTAACATTGATTTTTAAGAATCCTTTTTCCAGCGATGTACAAATAACTTATGCACAACTCTCTCTCTTATTAACCTCTTTGTATACATGCCATACGGTATGGAGTTATGTTTTGTTAATAAAAAGTTGCTCGCAAAAGAGAAATGAATCTAGCAGCTGGTTTGTGAGAGGTTGTACGTGTAGGTAGTTGACTGCCTCTGCCTCCCTGTCTAATACATCATCCTGATAAGTCACAATATTTTTCTATGTAAAAATTGTTTTAAATGGGTTACTCAAATGAAATTAAAATCCACATTTATTTTAACCTTCATATTATTTCTCATGCCAAGAGACTCTTGGCTCATGTTTCTTGTTTCAGGAATCTAAACAGCCTGTGGTCAATTTGCTCGATCTCCAACAGGAGTGTCTCTCTTAAAGCAGGGAGAACAAATCTGAAGGGGACAAGGTGAACTACAAATGGTGTGATCTGATTTGAATTAAGAAAATTGACCTCCTGTGAGCTCGATGGGGAAACTCTGATCCTGAGCTATTGCTGCCAGGTTTGAGTTATTGAGGAACAATATTATATGAGTAAACAAATCTTTTCCTGCTTCCCTATAGTGCACCTTCTTCTTTGGGTTGAGGACAAAGTAGATGAGGCATTTGGCGATTTTTCCTGGCACTTTTCAGTTTTGGACTGTGTGCCAAAGAGTGGGAAGTGATGTAGAAACTAGAGAGGTTTCATTGGTTTTTCTTAACTTTGAGTGAGGCAAAGGACAACAGTGTTTAGAGTATGAGCTTGTTTTATCAAATGTATCTGTCTTATTGCTTAAACAAATCAAACTATTGTGATGAATAGGGGGAGCACCTCTTAAGTATACTGGTCACCTTTTAAAAAATCAGCTTTTATCCCCCACGGAATCTGAGAAACTGTACTTATCTCCTCTTTTCAGTACAGAGAATAATGGCCATATCTCAGAATCCTTGTTGCAGTGTTGTAACTGTGGACAATATTGATATTAATAGTAACCACTGTAGATGTTAACATTGGGATCAGATAACCTCTGAACTGTGTTGGCACCAACTGTTATTTAGTGTCCTTCTCCACTGAACCTCATTGAAAGAGACATTAAATCATCAAAAAGTGGTGAGTGGCTGATGATGTAATGTCCTTGCTAGAAGGAGTTATCTTTTAATATGGTATTTAGTCTATTATGTCAAAATATGTTAGTCTCCTACTGATCTGAAATACCAGGAGTAAGCTGGGTGCATAGGGGATATGCATCCACAAATAGAAAAGAAATCTGTGCTATAGTTTCATCTGTAGTTATGCTAATTCAAACCTAGACTATTCTACTATGCTATACTACAGACTGTTTTCTCTTAGGCAGAGTTATATGCTTTCAGGGCACCTGCCCTGCCCAAGGCTGAAGAAGCACACAGTGACACAAATGTCTAAAAGGCTATGTACAGGACACCTGACTGCATACACAAGACCCAGGTACACTGATGTGTGATGATGTGGCTTATTCATGTGTATTGGATGCTTTGTGGAAATTGTGCATGGAGATTTTTGGTCCAGGCTGAGGTTGATGTTGGGGTGGAAATTGTTGAAATCCTGGTGGAATTCCTCAAGGGTCCAGATGATGAAGAGATCATCAGTGTAGCACAAGTAGAGTAGGGGCGCTAGGGGACGAGAGCTGAAGAAGCGTTGTTCTAAGTCAGCCATAAAAATGTTGGCATACTGTGGGGCCATGTGGGTACCCATAGCAGTGCAGCTGACCTGAAGGTATAAATTGTCCCCAAATCTGAAATAGTTGTGAGTGAGGACAAAGTCACAAAGTTCAGCCACCAGGTTTGCCATGACATTATCGGGAATACTGTTCCTGGCAGCTTGTAGTCCATCTTTGTGTGGAATGTTGGTGTAGAGGGCTTCTACATCCATAGTGGCCAGGATGGTGTTTTGTGGAAGATCACCAATGGATTGCAGTTTCCTCAGGAGGTCAGTGGAGTCTTGAAGATAGCTGGGAGTGCTAGTAGCATAGGGCCTGAGGAGAGAGTCCACATAGTCAGACAATCTTGCTGTCAGGGTGCCAATGCCCGAGATGATGGGGCATCCAGGATTCCCAGGTTTATGGATCTTGGGTAGCAGATAGAATACCTCTGGTTGGGGCTCTAGGGGTGTGTCTGTGTAGATTTGTTCCTGTGCTGCTTCAGGGAATTTCTTGAGCAGATGGTGGAGTTTCTTTTGGTAACCCTCAGTGGGATCAGAGGGTAATGGCCTGTAGAATGTGGTATCAGAGAATTGCCTAGCAGTCTTTCGTTCATATTCCGACCTATTCATGATGACTACAGCACCTCCTTTGTCAGCCTTTTTGATTATAATGTCAGAGTTGTTTCTGAGGCTGTGGATGGCGTTGTGTTCTGCACGGCTGAGGTTATGGGGAAAGTGATGCTGCTTTTCCACAATTTCAGCCCGTGTACGTCGGCGGAAGCACTCTATGTAGAAGTCCAGCCTGTTGTTCCGACCTTCAGGAGGAGTCCACGCAGAATCCTTCTTTTTGTAGCATTGGTAGGAAGGAAGTGGACCAGTTCACACAAGAGATCCACTTCATGTACACTACAGTGCAAATAAGCGATGGTCACATAAACACCACACTATACCTCTTCATCTATTATTGGGAGTGGACTACATCCACCCTGATTGAATTGGCCCTGTCAGCACTGGTTCTCCACTTGCGAAGTAACTCCCTGCTCTCCATGTGTCAGTATATAATGCCTGCATCTGTAACTTTCACTCTATGCATCTGAAGAAGTGAGGTTTTTACCCACGAAGGCTTATGCCCAAATAAATCTGTTAGTCTTTAAGGTGCCACCAGACTCCTTGTTGTTTTTGTAGATAGACTAACACGGCTACCCCCTGATACTTGACCACACTATACTGGAAACCTACTGACTGCTATACTTGCCTATATGCCTCCAGCTTTCAGTCTTCACACAATCTATTGTCTACAGCCAAGCTGTAAGATACAACTGGAATTAATTTGCAAACTGGACACCATCAAATTAGGCCTGAATAAAGACTGGGAGTGGATGGGTAACTACAAAAAGTAATTTTCTCTCTGCTGTACTCACACCTTCTTGTCAACTGTTGGAAATGGGCGATGTCCACCTTGATTGCATTGGCCTCGTTAGCACTACAAAAGTAATTTCCCCTCTCTTGATATTCACCCCTTCTTGTCAACTGTTGAGAATAGGCCACTTCCACCTTAATTGAATTGGCCTCGTTAGCACTGACCCCCCCACTTGGTAAGACAACTCCCATCTTTTCCTGTGCTGTGATATATATATTGCTTACTGTATTTTTCACTCCATGCATCTGATGAAGTGGGGTTTAGCCCACGAAAGCTTATGCCCAAATAAATTTGTTAGTCTCTAAGGTGCCACAAGGACTCCTCGTTGTTTTTGCTGATACAGACTAACACTAATCTGAAAGTTATGAATTTAATCTCCTAGACTTGTGATTTGAAGATGTTGTGCGGGTTTCTTTGATGAGGACCAAGAGGTCAGATATAGAGTGATTGCTTTGTGAAAAGTGCTCACCCACAGGTGATAGGGTATTTTTGTCTTTTATCATTTTTCTGTGTGAGTTCATCTGAGAGTGTAGCGATTGTCTTGTTTCTCCCACATAGTTGTTGTTGGGGTATTTAGTGCACTGGATTAGTTATACCACATGTTGTGATAGGCATGTGTAGGACCCATGAATCTTGAGGTGTGTTGTGGGATAGTGTTGATCAGTGTAGCAGTGAAGATATGTCTACAGGTTTTGCATCTGTTGTTCTGGCAGAGTGTAGTGCTGCTTTTGAGCTGGTGTGTCCTGGGTTTGTGGGGAGCTTGCTTTTTGATGATGAGCTTGGTGTGGTTGGGGGGTTGTCTGAAGGCCAGAAGAGGGGGCTCAGGAAAGATTTCTTTCAGGATGGGGTCCCCATTAAGTATGGGTTGTAATTGTTTAATGATACCTGCTACCTCACACTGGAACCCATCCAGGGTGACAACTTGTTTAACTCCCACTCCCACTGACTGGAATGTTAGCTGGACCAGGCTCTTAAATCAATTATCAAATTATCAATATTACTGGTCAATATTAATGTGCAACTAATGTGCCTACATTAAAAATAAAATCAACTTTTTTTTTTCTTCTCAAAACCAGAGCAACATTGTAGAGTATGTAAACTTGGGGCATCACTTGAGGGAGATGCTATACTAGACTTTAGTAAGGCATTTGATACAGTCTCGCATGATATTCTTATCGATAAACTAGGCAAATACAATTTAGATGGGGCTACTATAAGGTGGGTGCATAACTGGCTGGATAACCGTACTCAGAGAGTTGTTATTAATGGTTCCCAATCCTGCTGGAAAGGCATAACAAGTGGGGTACTGCAGGGGTCTGTTTTGGGACCGGCGCTGTTCAATATCTTCATCAATGACTTAGATATTGGCATAGAAAGTACGCTTATTAAGTTTGCGGATGATACCAGACTGGGAGGGATTGCAACTGCTTTGGAGGCCAGGGTCATAATTCAAAATGATCTGGACAAATTGGAGAAATGGGCTGAGGTAAACAGGATGAAGTTTAACAAAGACAAATGCAAAGTGCTCCACTTAGGAAGGAAAAATCAGTTTCACACATACAGAATGGGAAGAGACTGTCTAGGAAGGAGTACGGCAGAAAGGGATCTAGGGGTTATAGTGGACCACAAGCTAAATATGAGTCAACAGTGTGATGCTGTTGCAAAAAAAGCAAACATGATTCTGGGATGTATTAACAGGTGTGTTGTGAGCAAGACACGAGAAGTCATTCTTCCGCTCTACTCTGCTCTGGTTAGGCCTCAGCTGGAGTATTGTGTCCAGTTCTGGGCACCGCATTTCAAGAAAGATGTGGAGAAATTGGAAAGGGTCCAGAGAAGAGCAACAAGAATGATTAAAGGTCTTGAGAACATGACCTATGAAGGAAGGCTGAAAGAATTGGGTTTGTTTAGTTTGGAAAAGAGAAGACTGAGAGGGGACATGATAGCAGTTTTCAGGTATTTAAAAGGGTGTCATAAGGAGGAGGGAGAAAACTTGTTCACCTTAGCCTCTAAGGATAGAACCAGAAGCAATGGGTTTAAACTGCAGCAAGGGCGGTCTAGGTTGGACATTAGGAAAAAGTTCCTAACTGTCAGGGTGGTTAAACACTGGAATAAATTGCCTAGGGAGGTTGTGGAATCTCCATCTCTGGAGATATTTAAGAGTAGGTTAGATAAATGTCTATCAGGGATGGTCTAGACAGTATTTGGTCCTGCCATGCGGGCAGGGGACTGGACTCGATGACCTCTCGAGGTCCCTTCCAGTCCTAGAATCTATGAATCTATGAAAAAAGTCTAACTCACTCAAATGAATACCAAAAAAAAAAAAAAGACATAATGCTGGCTCTAAAACATGCATGTAATCATTGTTGAGACAAATAGGCTCATCAGCACTGCTAGATATTATGAGACAATAAAAGAGTAGGGGGTATATTACTGCTCCATATTTCTCATGACTGTTTACTTTTAAGAAAAGAATTTTTGGTGAGATATCAAACTTTTATAAGTTTGAAAGGAAATATAATTGGAATGGGATTTTTTCTCCCCTCCAGAATAGGAAAGTCTGTCCATGACCTTTTTTTGTTTTGTTTTGTTGTTTTTTGGTAAGTCAGCACCCTTTTATAAACAAGACAGAGCTGAAGGTAAATAGCAGTGTGACAATGAGATGCAGTGGTGGTTAGTTTTAAACACAGGCCAGGGCAGATGGTCTAAACGCACCTAGATTTTTATTATTGCAATACCATTTCAGCAAAAGAAAACACATGACTATAACTGTCATATACATTGGTGACTGGCTTTGAAAAACCTGGGATGGTCTGCTACCTGGATCTCCAGCCCTCCGAAAGGAAATTCATACCTAGTTGCTATTTTCTCTAGGCCAAATTGTGCAGACCTTACTCATACTGATGAGTATTTACTCATTCAGTTAGCCACATTGAATTCAAGGGTCACTTGCATGAATAAAGGCTCATCAGTAGAGCTGGGAAAGGTGTTTTTTTGTTTGTTTGTTGTGGTGGATGAATAGTTTTTTCACTGAAAAATGAAGTTTTGAGTTGACTGAAACTATTCATGAATTTGGATCAAATTTGGCAAATAGTTTCAGCCCAAAAATAAATTGATTTTTTTCCAAAAAAGTCAAAATGTTTCACTTTGACATTTTTGATATGAAAGGGCTTTGACTTTGTTTTGAAATCTTTTGTTTAGAAATTAAAAAGGGCATTAACACCCCAAAATTAAACAAAATGAAAAAAATAAAATAAAAACAAAATGTTCTTTTCAGATTGAATGAAATGTTTCATTTGACTCAAAGTGAATGTTTTAATTTTTTTTGTTTTGGTGGGAAACTGAAAATTCTGTTTGGGGTTGACGTGAAATGAACTTTTGGGGGGATTTTTTTTTCAGTTTAGCCATTGAACCAAAAAATCACTTATTCTCTCATGTATTCTCATCAGTGTAAGGGCTCCACAGCCTGGCCCTCTGTTATTGCCGGCTCACCAGGGATTTTTCCAGGATGGGTTCAGGCCCTTGTATGAGCCTTGCCCAGCACAGTGTGCTGTTACCTAACCTATTAAATATGGGAGGCACAAGTAGCAGCAGCCCAACTGTGGCCATTTCGGATCCGATTGTCACAGGTTATGCCCCCTTCCTGTCAGTTGCTAGTTATTCTTAGCTCCTATGGGTATATCTGCACAGCCCACCTATGGCTGGCTCAGGTCAGGTGACTCGGGCTCATGGGGCTCAAGTTGTGGGGCAGTAAAATTATTGTGTAGACGTTTGGGCTCCCAGGGGAGATTCCCAGAGCCATGGCTCCAGTCTGAACCCGAATGTCTACACAGCAATGTTTAGCTCTGCAGCCCAAGCCCCATGAGCCCCTCCCAGGCAACCCTTCACTTGTAACTGTGTGTCATAGTCCCCTCCTCTTTATGTTAGAAGGTAACATACTTCTTTTCCCTTACTTCCTTCACCTTCCCTGTCCTTGAGCACTGCTTGCATTTCTCAGGTGAGATGTAACATTCCAACACTCCAGTGAGGTCTCATAATACTGAGGCCTAATTACATTTACAGAATAAACTTAAGAAAGCTTACTCAGATTTTCTAAGGTAAAATCATAAATAGTTAAAAGTAAACTACAGTAAAAAGTGAGTGAATAAAGTACATAATTTTAAAACCAGGTTCTAAACAAAGAACAAAGTGCCATGAATTTTGCAAATTAACAAGTAAAGTGAACACTCAAAAAATTAAATCCCTTGCAATGGGTCTCACATGCATTAGTGCAAATTACTGGCACTCTATTGTATGCATTACTTCCTAGTAGTCTAGGTTTTTCATGTTATCAGATGCATGTTATTATTATCACTGAAATAAAAATAATAAATAATGACCGATGGTACTAATTCACAGTTGTGTTGTATAGAAAAATCACAACTTCGTAAATATTAAGTCATGCTGTTATCTTCAAAGGTGTTGGCTGTCTATTAATATTGAAGTTCAAGAATTATTCATTATTTATCTATGTGCCCTTCAAATTTTAATGACCAGTAATACCATTTATTCATTATCATTCAAAAACTGAATAAAGCATGCATCATTCTTTGGTTGGCTTCAGCTAATCATCTCTGTCTTAGGGCACACAGGACAGTTTTGTGGTTATGAGATGGGTATCAGGAGATATGTGGAATTGGCTGCAGATTTTCCTTTGTAATATTTTTTAATCATCTAAACTATCTAGACATGCAATATGTTTTTCTTTGGCACTAAAATAACTACAGGTGGCTGAGAGCTCAGTGGTGGCTAGAGCATTTTTAAAAAAACAAAATCCTATCCTACAAGAGCTTTACTACTGCCTTCTAATGCCGGTGTGTAGATATGTGAGACGGCATCTATTTGATGGGAAGTGAATCATCAATATCAATGCAGTATTTTGTCATGAGGCATGATGTACATTCCCAAAAAGATTCTCCACATCTACCACAACTGATTCCAGGCAATAAAATCTGCTCCCGACACAGTCACAAGCCAAATAATTGGGTTACCACTTTCTCCAGGTCTATGCTACAGATTTTTGCCAGCGTAGTTATGTCAGCTGGATGTGAAGAGGTGTGATTCCATATCAACATAGCAGTGCCAGCAGGAGGTCCTCGTATAGATACAGTTATACTGGAAAAACTGCGCTTTTACTATTTTAGCTTGTTGGGGTGGTTTTAGTATAATAGTTCGAAGTGTAGCTTTGCTGGCATGGCTGTCTCCATTCTTGAGTGCTTTGTCAGTATAGTATACTGGTATTCCTATGCCAGTAAAGCACTTCCTAGTATAGACATGGCCAAAGTTTATGTACCAATATGAACATGCCATAATATGACATAGAGATACAAAGTGGGTGAGGTAATTGGACCAACTACTGTTGGTGAGAGAGACAAACTTTCGAGCCACATAGAGCTGTTCTTCAGGTCTGGGAAAGGTGCTCCCAGCGTCACAGCTAAATTCAAGGTGGAACAGATTGTTTAGCATAAGTAGTTAGAACATATTGTAAGGGACCCACATATCTGTAACCACCTAACCTGCTCTTTTTGTCCTATGCCTGCAGAAGTGTTAATGGGCCACTCTATCTTAAATGGTCCCTTACAATATGTGATAACTGTTTATGCTAAACAATCTGTTCCAACTTGCATTTTGCTGTGATGGGGCACTAGTCTACACTAGAAGTTCTACATCATTGCAGCTACATTGATACAGCGGAGCCACTGTGGCATGTCGGATGAAGACACTCTGTGCCGACAGGAGAGAGTTCTTCTATCGGCATAATAAATCCATCTCCAGAGGTAGTAGATAAGTCGGCAGGAGAAGCTTTCCTGCCGACATAGCGCTATTCACACTGGGGCCTAGGTCCGTGTAATTTACCTCACTCAGGGGGTGACTTATTCACACTCCTGAGTGACGTAAGTTATACTGAGGTAAGTGGCAGTGTAGACATGGCCTGGGAATACCTTTCCCAGACCTGACTAAGAGCTGTGTGTGGCTCAAAAGCTTGTCTCTCTCGCCAACTGAAGTTGGTCCAATAAAAGATATTACCTCACCCATCTTGTCTCTCAAATATTCTGGGACCGATGCAGCTATAGGAACCTTGAGTGCATAATATGATCTAGACATAACTATACAGGCAAACCTTTTTTAGTGTAGACTGGGCCTATGTTATGGTAGAACTGAAAAGGGTATATTTAAACGAAGACTTGAAATTAGTGAATAGCTAATTAGTGAATAGCTCTGAAAAGAGAAACAGAAACTGTAATTTTCAATTAATAGAAGTTTAAAGCATACAAAACATGAATTAGTAGTGAGTTAAAACTATTTTGGTTTATTAAAGCATTGTTTCAAAGGCTGCAGCTTGTTTTTAATGAGGCACCTGCAAAAGAGAAATACATTTACTCTTTTTTCTCTTTGTTAAAGATAAGGAAATTATAATTTTCCAAATTATATATTTTAAAACTACATGGATAATTTGCTTTCCTTTTTAGTGACTTAAAACTATCTGTGATTGATATACAAGTTGGTATGTTTTGAAAAACTGTATTTAGGATTGAATATGGTGCCACACTAAAATGAGATTGTTCTATTTTAGAACAAAAGAAAAAAAGGAAAAAATGGGCCTGAATCCATTTTAGTTCTTTTGTAATGATGTTAAAAGCCTAGATGATATTATTCTGATAGGCTTTAAATGAAAGGTTATTAAAATGAAATTAGAAATACTGATGAATAGTATTTGGATAAAATGAAAAACTTTTTCATGGACTTTTGTTATACTTTAATGAGTGAGAGTTTGCTGTTTTGTAAGAGTATCAAGTTGAAATAGAACAGAATTGCCTTTACATGCTTGATTTTTAAATGCTGAATAATGCAATGCAAAAATTTTCACATTTGATAAGTAAAGAGAACTGGAAAGTCTCTTGTTAATGAATGATGTGATTTCATAAGGCATTATAAGGCTGAAAGGAAAATTGCTTAAATTTTAATACTGTTTGTGATACTGTGCAGATCCAAGCCCCTTCCCTCTCATAGAAATAGGGTCCTATCTTTCCTTGCAATTCTCAGCTATGAACCCTTCATAGAGTTAGGCACCTAAGGTGTTTTTTTGTTTGCAAGAAGTGGGGGAGGGGGACCACTTCCCTCATAACCTTTAGTCTAATGGTTGGGGTTCTTGCCCAGGTTTTGGGAGCCTCCTGGTTCAAGTCCTCCATCCACCTGAGGAGAAGGAGAAAGGATTTGAGTGGAATTCTGCCACTTCTCAGGTGAGTACCTGAGCCACGGGGCTATGGGATTTTCCAGTGCGGGGACTCCCTCAATCTCTCATGTGGAAGCTGGAGTTGAGCATTCTGGGCATGCCTACTGGATCAGGCCCCACACATGAGTTAGGCAGAGGAGTGCTATCTTCCACGGGTCGGTGCATTGTACTGGCAGTTGGGGGAGATTGGTGTCTGGATGCTTAGCGTGAGGCTGTAGTGTGCATACTCAGAGGCAGAAACATCAGGACCTAGGGAGCTTTTACTGCTAAAACATTGGCAGTGAGTGAGTTCAGGCACCTACAGGGTTAAGCAGCAGTTGAACAGGAATTTTGTGAATCTCAGCAATGCCTAAAAACGTGACTCCGTCATCCAAGTATTTTTGTGAAGGTAGCCCTACATGTCCATGCCTTAAAGTGGTGTTCTGAGGTACACAGACAAGTATGATTACAATGGAATTTTGAATGGTTAATTACCCTGAGCATTAATAATCAATGTGTTTTCAATTGGAGCTAAATATGGACTTAGATGCTTAACTGTAAGCAGCCAAGTTTGGAAGTGTTGGTTTCTTCATATGCTCAAGTGCACACGTCACCGGGACATTAATTCTTTTGTCATGAGCATTCTTCATTTAAATATGATGAAACACAACGTCGGGCTGTGTTTTGTTGTGTGTGTTTTCAATGTTACATCCAGGGTGACTGGATTTCACTTATTTATCATTGAATAGCCATTTCCTAAAGGTACTAAGCATCTTATAGAGTTCCACCCTTTTGTAAACTCTAGTACTAGAGGGCAGTGCCGGTTAATGTTCATTCTCTGGTCTGGAATGGAAACCGACAGTGCTAATATTTCTTTCATGCTTCAGATCATCATCATCGTAGCAGAAAACCTGTTTTGATAAAACTTAGCATGCCCTGTATATGAGCTGAATGCAGAGTGTAATGCAATTGAAGATTTATATTGTGTCTGGTCCCAGTCGTGCATGTAAAGGACCCCACTACACAGGAAAGGCTTAATAAGGGTTTATGGGTGCTTAAGTCTGTGTCCTGTGTGCATGACTAAAGAGGGGAATAGGATTTACTGTTCTTGTTTGTTCAAATACCCCAAAGGATGCGTTTTGTCTTTCGAGGCAGGGGCACCATTAAATAGACATTCAATATTTGTCCTGAAGGGTTTGAACTTGTGTATGTAGTACTTTGCTATGAAAATGTGATCCTGCATTACCCATTGAATGTGCATTATTCCTTCTTTGGATTATGCTCTTAAATAAAGAATACTCCTGGCAGTTCTTGAATCTTTCCTTCAATCTATGAAACTCTGAACACAAACAAAAACAAAGTTTATTATTAAGAAGATACAACCCCCCTCCCCCTTTCATAGACCTCAGTACTATAATGCTCATTCTCTTCTATAAGGTTTGTAACCCTAAGAGGCCCAGTTAGAACTACATTTGTTAAAAAAAAAATACCTCTGCTACATCAAAACAATGGGCTTCCTTGGAAAGGGATGTGACAAAGCTGGTGTATATGTTTAAGCCTTGTTCCAGCACTTAGTCACCCATGGAACATGAAAGGAAGGTTTTGTTATTAAAGCACCAGACTAGCACTTTGAAGGCCTATATTCAAATTCCAGCTTTGCTACTAACTTCCTGTGTGACCCCAGCAAGCCATTTAAGCACTCTATGCCTCAACTCCTGATCACTGATGTAGAAATGATAATGCTTCCTTTCTCCTATCCTTTTCCTGCCTTGTCTACTTAAATTCTAAGCTCTTTGGGCCAGAACTTTTTCTGACTATGGAACAGTCCAGTGCCTTTGAAGATGGAGCATGTAGGAATATTATTATTAATAACTTGAGGTATTCCATTGAAATCAGTGGGGCTACTCTATGCATGCTTAATTGCTTTATTGGATCTGGGCTTTAGTTAATATTGTTAGCTATAAAGGGCTTACTCTTGTTCGTACTGAAGTCATTAACTTTATTCATGGATTTTAAAGCTAGTGGGGCCATTCTGAACATCTCTTTTGACCTCCTGCATAACAGAGGTCATAGAATTTTACCTGATAATTCCTGCATCAAGCGAATATGTTTTCACTCAACCACAAGCAAATATGTTTACACTCAACTAGAAGTTATCTTTTAGAAAGACATCCATGTTTGATTTAAAGGCTTCAAGTTATGGAGAATCTACCAAATCTCTGTTAATGACATCGTTTGTTGTTAATTTGTGCTTTATTTCTAGTCTGAATTAATCAAGTTTCAGCTTCTAGACACTAGTTATTGTTTTGTCTTTGTTTGCTAGCTTAAATAAACCTCTATTATAAGAAAAATTATCCCCACATAGGTAATTATAGATTGAGATCAAGTCATTTTTAACCTTCTTTAGGATAAACTAAATAGATCAAACATCTTTAGTCTGTCACTGTAATGCTGTCAAGAACTTGCATCATTTTTGTAGTTCTTTTCAGAACTCTTTCCAATTTGTCAACATCCCTTTTGAAGTCTGGACATCAGAATAGGCCAAAGCATTTAGAGACTGTTACACTTTGAATGAAAAAGGAAGAATATTATTATAATCAAGCCCTGATAAACATACAGGTTATTCGCAATGTTAATGTTTTTTTATCAAAGTTGATATATTTTCTACTGTACAATAATTATTTTGTTAATAATTTGCTGATGTAGAAGACTCTAGGAAAACCAATCAAGCATGTAACCTCTCCAAGACAGTTTTAGCAGTAAAATATCTGGTACATTAGGCAACTTTTCATAATGCCGGAGAGATTAGCAAGACCACAGAAGAAGTATTTTCTCAAAGGAAAGGGTAGAATGGACAAGGAGAGGAAGAGAGAAAAACAAGGACGATCAGTTAAGAAAAGTTTGAGGGAAAGTAAGGCTGAAACAGGAGGAAGGGATCAGAATACTTTTTCTCTACCTTTGCTTTTCATCTTTCTGCCCATCCAATTCATCTCTTCCCATTTTTTTCTCTGCCTTCCCTTTTCTATTTTCTGTTCCTTTTTTCCTTTCACCTCTCACCTCACAAATATTTATTTCTGTTTTTTAAAAATCTAATGATATTTTAAAACCACTACAGCAAAACTACAAGTTTCTCCCCTCTGCATCTGCAACCACATCTTCTCCCCTCTCTACCTTTATCAGTGTCAACTCTTTCTGGAAGGCATTTTGTGCCAGGCAATAACTGGAGGAACTGCTTCTGCAAGGTGCCCTTTAACTTAGTGGGAAGCCCAGTCAGGCAAGATATGAAAAGCAGCATCAGTAGGAAGATTTAAGAAAGACTAATCTTAATACATGAAGCTATGAGATGAACACAAATCTAGAAACAGGATGTGATGCTGTCTAAAGGGGAAAGTTATAGTCTAGACTAATATGATCATCACTGTTACAAAATTGAGACAAACCTTGTACAAAGTATGCCTTGTGAAGTATCATTGGAAAAGTTGTAATCTGCTGAGCATTATTATCTTGTTATAATGTGTATATCTACATTGTGTGTGGGGCTATTAAATTTTGCTATATGTTTGTAACTTGAACGTGTGAGTCTGAGAGATGCCCAAAGGTTAGCTCTTCAGGAATAACAAAGGAACTGTAAACAAGAGCCTCTGCACATCCTTCCTGAAGATGCCTCAAACAGCTTGTACACAAAAGGTGCAAACTGAAATTTGCAATTCATATGAAGGACTGACAGCAAAGCATGTATGCCCTGGAACGACCAGACCCCATGACACAGCCAGGATTTTTCCAGCAAAAAGGGTCAAGGTATAAAAAGAGAGAACAAAGGCCTCTGGCCACCTCTTTCCTATCCATCTCTGGACTGGTAAATTCTGATGGGAAATTTTGAACAAAAGGACTGAGGTTCCCCAAAACTATTTGGGCAGCCCAGAGAGACTTATAGAAAACTAGCAGAGTTAACATCCCTGCTATCATTTTGAACTACATACTCTGATCCAACTGCAATGTATTTTATCTGCTTTAACCTTTTAGCAGCTCTCATTTCTTTTTCTTAGGGTATGTCTACACTACGGGATTACTCAGATTTTACAGAATTCAATTTTTGGCAACAGATTGTATAAAGTTGAGTGCATGTGGCCACACTAAGCACATTAATTCAGCGGTGTGCGTCCATAGTACTGAGGCTAGCGTCGACTTCCAGATTGTTGCACTGTGGATAGCTATCCCATAGTTCCTGCAGTCTCCCCCGCCCATTGGAATTCTGGGTTGAGATCCCAATGCCTGATGGGGCAAAAAACATTGTCGCTGGTGGTTCTGGGTACAGCCTCCCCCCACCCTCCGTGAAAGCAATGGCAGACAACCGTTTTGCCACTTTTTTCTGGGTGAACTGTGCATACGCCATACCACGGCAAGCATGGAGCCCGCTCAGATCAAGACAGCAGTTATGAACATTGTAAACACCTCGCACACTATCGTGCAGTTTATGCTGAACCAGAATCTGAAAAACCAGGCGAGGAGGAGGCGGCGATGGCAGCGGGGGTACAATGAGAGTGATGAGGACGTGGACAAAGAATTCTCTCAAACTGCGGGCCCCGGCGCTTTGGAGATCATGGTGTTAATGGGGCAGGTTCTAGCCATGGGAAACAAGCACAGACTGGTGGGACCGCATAGTGTTGCAGGTCTGGGACGATTACCCGTGGCTGCATAACTTTCGCATGCATAAGGGCACTTTCATGGAACTTTGACTTGCTTTCCCCTGCCCTGAAGCACCAGAATATCAAGATGAGAGCAGCCCTCACAGTTGAGAAGCGAGTGGCGATAGCCCTGTGGAAGCTTGCAATGCCAGACAGCTACCGGTCAGTCGGGAATCAATTTGGAGTGGGCAAATCTACTGTGGGGGCTGCTGTGATGCAAGTAGCCAAAGCAATCACTGAGCTGCTGCTACCAAAGGTAGTGACTCTGGGAAATGTGCAGGTCATAGTGGATGGCTTTGCTGCAATGGGATTCCCTAACTGTGGTGGGGCGATAGATGGAACCCATATCCCTATCTTGGCACCGGAGCACCAGGGCAGCCAGCACATAAACCGCAAGGGGTACTTTTCAATGGTGCTGCAAGCACTGCTGGATCACAAGGGACGTTTCACCAACATCAACGTGGGATGGCCGGGAAGGGTTCATGACGCTCGCGTCTTCAGGAACACTAATCTGTTTAAACAGCTGCAGCAAGCAATTTACTTCCCAGACCAGAAAATAACCATTGGGGATGTTGACATGCCTATAGTTATCCTTGGGGACCCAGCCTACCCCTTAATGCCCTGGCTCATGAAGCCATACACAGGCAGCCTGGACAGTAGTCAGGAGCTGTTCAACTATAGGCTGAGCAAGTGCAGAATGGTGGTAGAAAAAAGAACAGGAGTACTTGTGGCACCTTAGAGACTAACAAATTTATTAGAGCATAAGCTTTCGTGGACTACAGCCCACTTCTTCGGATGCATATAGAATGGAACCTATATGCATCCGAAGAAGTGGGCTGTAGTCCACGAAAGTTTATGCTCTAATAAATTTGTTAGTCTCTAAGGTGCCACAAGTACTCCTGTTCTTCTTTTTGCAGACTAACACGGCTGCTACTCTGAAACCTGTCATTATGCAATGGTGGTAGAATGTGCATTTGGACGTTTAAAGGGTCGCTGGCGCACGTTACTGACTCGTTCAGATCTCAGCCAAACCAATATTCCCATTGTTATTGCTGCTTGCTGTGTGCTCCACAATCTCTGTGGGAGTAAGGGCGAGACATTTATGGCGGGGTGGGAGGTTGAGGCAAATTGCCTGGCCACTGATTATGTGCAGCCAGACACCAGGGCGATTAGAAGAGCACACCAGGAAGCGCTGCACATCAGAGAAGCTTTGAAAACGAGTTTCATGACTGGCCAGACTACGGTGTGACAGTTCTGTTTGTTTCTATTTGATGAAAACCCACCTCCTAGATTGACTCATTCCCTGTAAGCAACCCACCCTCCCCCCTTCGATCACAGCTTGCTTTCAAAGGAAATAGTCACTATCATTTAAAAATCATGTATTCTTTATTAATTGATTATAAACATAGGGAGAGAACTGACAAGGTAGCCCGGGTGGGGTTTGGGAGGAGGAGAGGAGGGAAGGAAAAGGCCACTTCAAAAGTTCAAAATAATGACAGCCTTTTGCTTGGGCTGTCCACTGAGGTGGAATGGCAGGGTGCATGGAACCACCCCACCCCCCGCGTTCTTGGGCATCTGGGAGAGGAGGCTGTGGAACTTGGGGACAGGGGAGGGTGGTTATACAGGGGCTGCAGTGGCACTCTGTGATCCTGCTGCCATTCCTGAAGCTCCACCAGATGCTGGAGCATGTCCGTTTAATCTTGTAGCAGCCCCAGCGTTGCATCCTGCCTCCTCTGGTCTTCCTGCCGCCACCTCTCATCTCGAGCATCCCTTCTGTCCTCATGTTGGTCCCTCCTGTCCTCACGTTCATTGGAAGCTTTCCTGTACTTTGATACCATGTCCTTCCACTCATTCAGATGAGCTCTTTCATTGCGGGTTGATTCCATGATCTCAGAGAACATTTTGTCTCACGTGCATTTTTTTTTTTTTTGCTGCCTTATCTGAGAGAGCCTTCGGGATGGAGGAGGGAGGCTTGAAAAATTTGCAGCTGCGGGAGGGGAAAAAGGGAGCAAAGTATTTAAAAAGATACATTTTACAGAACAATGCTTATACTCTTTCATGGTGAACAACACTATTCACATTACATAGCATGTGATTTCGGTACAAGGACGCATATTGCATCTTAATATTGAGTGCCTGCGGCTTTGGTGTTAGAGATCACAGATGCAGGGCCGGGCAACAGAATTCAGCTTGCATGCGGCCATGGTAAGCCATTGTCTTTCGGCTTTTGCAACCTTCATAAAAGCAGCCCCCTCCTTTCCCATACCAAGCAAAGCCTGTTGAGTGCTGCGGTTATCGTGTTAACGTGCAGCAGCAGAAACCAAACTAACCCCCCCCATCCAATTCTCTGGGATGATCGCTTTACCCCTCCCCCCCACCGCGTAGCTGGTATCAGGGAAGATCCCTGCTAACCAAACGCGAAAAGCTCAGCACCAATGCCACCCCCCCACCATCACTTGGCTAACTGCAGGGAAGGATTTCTTTTCAGCCACAGGCAAATAGCCCACGAGGAACAGCCACCTATGTCCCCTTAATTAAATTCCTGTATTTCAACCAGGTTCCCATGAATGATATCACTCTCCTGAGGATAACACAGTGAGATAAAGAATGGATGTTGCTTGAATGCCAGCAAACACTGGGACCATATGCTGCCAGGCTTTGTCATGCAATGATACCAGATTACTTGCTACTAGCATGGCGTGGTAAAGTGTGCTACCATGGAGGACGGAATAAGGCGGCCCTGCCCAGAAACCTTCTGCAAAGGCTTTTGAAGTACCTCCAGGAGAGCTTCATGGAGATGTCCCTGGAGGATTTCCGCTCCATCTCCAGACAGGTTAACAGACTTTTCCAGTATCTGTACTGGCCGCAAATGCATCCCAAGCTTCAGGGCAAATTAATCATTAAAAAACGCTTGCTTTTAAACCATGTTTTATATTTACAATGGTACACTTGCCAGAGGTCCCTTCCATGGCTTCATGGCCTGGGATAACACCTTGGGAGGGTTGGAAAGGTACTTCAGTCAGGCTGAGAAAAAGATCCTGGCTGTTGGGGAGAAGGGAGTGCTGTGTGCTCTCTGCAAGCTCGTCCTCCTCCTCCTCCTCATCTTCCCCGTCCACAAAATCCTCAGGCATGGCTGAGAGTACCCCCTCCTCAGAATCCACAGTCAGGGGTGGGGTAGTGGTGGCGGACCTCCTTAGAATTGCATGTAGCTCAGCGTAGAAGCGGCATGTCTGTGGCTCTGCCCCAGACCTTCCGTTTACTTCTTTGGTTTTCTGGTACGCTTGTTTGAGCTCCTTAACTTTCAAGCGGCACTGATATGAGTCCCTATTGTGGCCTCTCTCCATCATGCCCTTGGAGATTTTTTTCAAATGTTTTGGTATTTTATCTTTTGGAACGTAATTCTGCTAGCACGGAATCTTCTCCCCATACAGCATTCAGATCCAGTACCTCCCGTACGGTCCATGCTGGAGCTCTTTTTCGATTCTTGGACTGCATGGTTACCTGTGCTGATGAGCTCTGCATGGTCACCTGTGCTCTCCACGCTGGGCAAACAGGAAATGAAATTCAAAAGTTCAAAAATTTCCTGTCTACCTGGCCAGTGCATCCGAGTTCAGATTGCTGTCTAGAGCAGTCACAATGATGCACTGTAGGATAGCTCCCGGAGGCCAATACTGTTGAACTGTGTCCACACTAACCCTAATTTGAACCGGCAATGTCGATTTTGGCACTACTCCCCTCGTCGGGGAGGAGTACAGAAATAGATTTTAAGAGCCCTTTATGTCAAAGTAACTGGCTGTGTTGTGTGGATGGGTGCAGGGTTAATTCGATTTAATGCTGCTAAATTTGACGAAAACTCATAGTGTAGACCAGGCCTTAGTTAATAAATCTTTAATCTACTAAAGGATTGGCTACAGCATTGTCTTTGGTGTAAGGTCCTTGAGCATCCATTGACCTGGGTAAGTGACTGGCCCCCTGGGGCTGGAAGAACGTAATGTGTGGTGAATTTGGTTTTAATAACCTTTCATCATGGTGTCCAGTTTGTCTAGGTAGTAAAGAGAGGCTGGAATACCTAATGGGACTGTCTGTGATTCCATGGTAAAGCTAACATAGTAATCCAGGAGTACACTTTTGTTACTGGCTTGGTGAAATCTAACGATAGAAGATACCATCAGTTTGGGGTGTCTGCCCTATTTTCTGACAGTCTGTCCTGAATTTGGCACTCAGCTGTGACCCAGACCTGACACAGGAATATGCTCCCCCCCGGGTACAGTTTTACACAACTGTCTAGGTGCATTGTGTACTGGTGGGAGAAAGTAGAGGCTTCCTTTTTCTGAAGTATCTGGTACTAGCCACTGATGGAGACTACGTGAAACATAGATCTAGTCAGTATAACAATTCCTATGCTTTTATGAAAATTTGCTGCTCAGCTAATTAAGATGGAATACTTCGGGGCAGATGTCCTGTTATGCCAAATGCTGATGGTTTTAAAGTATAAGTTGGTTTTATGGTTTATATAAATATTCACCAGGATCTGGATCCAGAGCACCAAGGGCCTGTGATGGGGTATCCACACCACACAGGACTGGAAGGGTTTAAGATGGCGAGGCAGGCCAGTTAACTCCACAGGATGACCTGGAGGAGGAGCTGAGGAGCAGGGAACTAAGTTGAAGCTGGCTCAGCTGAACAGGAAGGGATGGGACCTGTATAAAGCCAGGTAGCTGGCAACAGATAGGTTCTGCAGGGAAGTAGGCTGCAGACACTTCCTGCATCTGAAGAAGTGAGGTTTTTACTCACGAAAGCTTATGCCCAAATAAATCTGTTAGTCTTTAAGGTGCCACCAGACTCCTTGTTGTTTTTGTAGACACTTCCTGAGTGCAGGGAGGCTGGCAAACCCAGAGGTGGATGGGAAGCCTTGAAGGTAGGAGAAGACTCAGGGGAATAGCAGCATGGAATGGGAGTGCAGACCTTGGCTGCTAACTGAGGGCCCCTGAGCTGGAACCACGCATAGATAGCAGGCCTGGGTTCCCCAACCAACCACTGGGGACATGGCACAGGCCAGGCAGAGGACAGCAGACTGCCTGGGAGTCCTGGAAAGACTTTGTTATATCTACCGCAGAAGGCGGGGGCATATATGGTGACCCAGCTGGAGAGCCGAGTCATGAAGAGCAGGCTGCAGTTCCTGGGGCAAGAGGAGTCTGCAGGGTGAGAGGATGACCAGAGAGATACCACCAGGGGAGGGTGCAATGCCTGGTGGAGCTAATCCCCAGGACTTCCAGGAGGAGGCGCCACAAGCAGTGAGTGAACCCTGTGACAGGGCCCAATCCTGCAATCTTTATCATTAATTTAAATGGGAGCTTGACCTGAGTAGGGACTGCAAGATTTGATCCCCAAACTTGTGACTGAGGCCAGAACCCGTAGTGACAGGCTAATACACCAACCCTTCCTACACTATCTCATGATCTGCTTTGTAAATGCAGTACAAAAATGTTTATTTAGCCAAAAAGTGAAACCCATCATTACACAAGGAAGTGAGAATCAGTAACCGTTTATTATACAGTGTACTCTCTAAGGCCCAGATTCTGATATATTTACTCACGTTGAGTATTAACTTGCTCTCAACAAATAGTGCTAATGAATTCAATAGATGTACTCATGGAGTAAGATTCAGCATGAGTAAGGGTACCAGAACCACAAATATACCACAGAGCATGGTTCTTCTATCTCTTATACTGGCTTTTACACTGCTGTAATTCTATTAACTCAGTGGAATTACCAGCGTAAATGAGATGAGAATGAGCCCTGCTATTTTCTGATTACTGTGTAAAATTTAACTCCTTTGGTATTTTAGCAAATGAAAAGTAAAGCTATGTAGCTTTAGTTATATTGCATATCACTATTTTGTAAGGCATTAGTAAGTCTAACATAAGTCTGAAATCACAACAATATTTTACAACTAACAGCAAAATCTATTTTGTGTCCTGAATACCATAGACAATATAAATCACAAATGTGAACAGCAAAAGGATACAATCAGACTTCTCTGTGTAGGAAAAGGGGAGGAAAAGAGCAAAATATACTATTCTGCATGATTTTTTATATATTTTTATATAATAGGTGCTGCTATGCAATTGGTTTGGTAACTGTCTGGCTGTAATAGAATTTTGAAGATAGAAAGTCTCTTCTGAAAGAGGATTTATGGCTTTCTCTACAGAGTCAGTAGATACATTTTGAACACCCATAATAGGAAATGTTCTGATTTTCCTCCTGAAACCATTGTATTAAATTATCGGACAACCCAGAGTTGCACTGATTTTAAAAATGTATTTTAAAGGAATATTTAGTTTGAACTGTATTTATTCAGTGTTGTACAGGACATAAGATCCTGGTTATATTTCAGATATGAATTTCTGTATGTAAAATGACTGCACCTTTTTGTCAGTGATTGGAATAATATAACTTCCCAGAACAGGGAGAAATACAGAGGAAGTGAATGGAATGGCACAAACTGCCTAAAATCATCCTTCTCACCCTCCCCCCGTTCTGATCATATCACTCCCCTCTATGAAGCCCTCTATTCTTTTTTCCTTAGCTTTCACCCCAAATTCTGGCTTTGTGCTCACCTTGAAATCTGTAGACCAGTGGCTCTCAACCTTCCCAACTACTGTAATCCTTTCAACAGTCTGATTTGTCTTGTGTACCCCCAAGTTTCACCTCACTTAAAAACTTACAAAATCAGACAATCACAAAATGTCTCAGCGCACTGTTACTGAAAAATTGCTTACTTTCTTATTTTTAACCATATATTTATAAAATAAATCAATAGGAATATAAATATTATACTTACATTTCAGTGTACAGCATATAGAGCAGTATAAACAAACCATTGTCTATGAAATTGTAGTTTGTACTGACTTCACTAGTGCTTTTTATGAAGCCTGTTGTAAAACTAGGCAAATATCTACATAAATTGATGTTTGCCCTGGAAGACCTCTGCGTACCCCCAAGAGTACACGTGCCCCTAGTTGAGGACACTGCTGTAAACAACCGTGTCCCACATCTCTGCTTCCATTTCTTTCTGCTCCTCCCATTAGCCAGTTCTACCTGCCAACAAATCCTTTCTCTATTCTCCTTCTCACCTTCCTATCTTCTTGTCTCTTTCCATGGTGACTCCTACGCCAGAAATTCCCTCGCTCTCCAGGTGTGCACTACACCCACCCACTTGATCTTTCAAGTTTTCCCTCAAAACGTACTTCATTTATTTTTTCCTAAAACAAGGAAGGTTGCTAAATGACAGCACTGCAGTCGTTGATCCCATCCTTTACAGTACCAAGTGCTTAAAGCAAGGAATTAGATAGCTGAGGACTTTGTAAATGTACATAGATGACTACACATTTTATGCAGGAAAACAATTTGTGACCCCGGGACCTCTTGGTGCCTACTGGCATAGGGCACAGAGCTGCAGAAGGTTACAAAGATCCCTTGGGTCTCGTGTCTACTTAATAGTTCCTCAAGATATGTCATGTAAGGTCTCTACTGAAAGCCTGTGTCACACTGTCATCATGTGACACTATGCCAGGTGTGTCGTCATAATCATTGCAAAACGTATGTATGGAAAATATATAAGGAGGGGTATGTGTGTGTGTGTGTGTGTGTACACTGAAAATTGTCTGTGAGTTTGGGATGGGGACCAGAAGTTTTTCAGGCGAGAGTCTACCTGTCTGGCTACATGTAAATTGTGTATTGTATACCTCACAATGAATGCTTATTTACAGTCTGAGCAAAATGCTAATCATCTTAGCATGTGCGCAGCATGCCTCAGGTGGCATGTGACCAGGATTCATCACCAAATTTGGTCCACTGGTTGGATCATTAGTGTCTCCGGCCCGGGTTCGGTACTGATGGGGACTGTGACATCAGTGCTGATCCATGCGCCCCATCAACATATTGGAAAGACCCCAGGGAAGATTCTTGACAGGAAAAAACGAGCCGCAGGAGATACCCAGTTTACAAGTGAAGACAATGGATCATTGAAACTATATCTGGGGGTGTAGAAGTACACCCAGATACCCTTCATGGAGGGGACAAGTTGCCAGCTGTTTTGTCTTATGAACAGCGGATCACAGCCAATCTGGCTGTTTAATGCTGGGAGAGAGACTTTGGGTGAGTCTAATGAGACCAGGAAAGTGTCTTGTTAGTTAAGTTTAGGTTCTAGAAAGCACATCATGATTTTATTGTCTATGTAACCACTTGTTTCCATTAATTCTACTTGCTTCTTCTCAAATCTCTATTCTTTGTTAAATAAACTCATGCTTGTTTTCACTATGAACATATCTAAGTAGGGTGATGAGTTCAGCAGAATGGTGATGCTGCGGGGTACTGTTCCTTTGGGAATGGCAGATCTATGAGCTCGGTGAGTGCTCAGTGGAAGAGGGGCTGGATACTCAAGGGAGACCCTCGCAGGCCGTGGGCATTGGAGTGTGCCTATCACTAACTTGCGGAGGGACAGCGGGGCCTCTGTAGGCTGACAGGTGAATGCTTATGTTGCTTAGGCTGGTAGAGTCAAGGAGCTGATCCCTGAGAGGAACAGACAAGGCTTCCTCATGCTAAAGGTGGGTGTTGGCGAGGTGCCTCATGAACCTGGGTACCCTCAGGAAGCGTCACACCATCCAGTTAGGGAGCGGAAATAGTACCATATGACATAGGCTGTTCAATGGTCCACTATCGGAACAGTTTGTGAAGAACCCATAGGCTACAAATATGGCAATTTTTTATGAATAACAAATTCTTTCCCAGAAAGTGGGTTCAGTTCATGACCAGCTGGTGAACAGCAAAGGCTAAATGGGCTAGATTATTTTATTTGTGATTCATAATTTTACCAGTTTTAATCAGGATGAAACCTATCCATTAAAATGTACCTGAAAATAGGACAATATTATTAGGAGTGCTTCATTATTGTTAATTCATTTAATACTTGGTGTAACAGTACTAGTCATAATTAACTTCTTTGGTATTAGTCAAGCTGTTATTCTATATATACAGTATTTGTGTGAGAATTCCATTCTAGATTCTCATTAATTAAAACACCATAAAAATGTCATAAATTTAATTTGTCATATGTTAAATACTGTGAGGCACCTATATGAATTTATCAAAATACTGCTGCTACATTAATTTAAGTCAGAAACAATATCTTATAGCCATGTATACATCAGTCTATTGCCTTACATTTTGTCTCTTTTCAAGGGACTTGTTTTTTTTTTTTTTTTTTTAATTAAAAAGAATTTTTTTTGGCTAGTGAACACTAAGGGAACATAACAATAGACGCCAATGTCCCTTTTGTTAGGCAAAATATATTTGTACATTCAGAATAGTTTTTTCCATAGTTTCTCCCAGAAAACTTTTAAGTTACGGATCTCTTTTGATCAAAGAATGCCAGATGCTCCCCTGTGTAAATAAAACATATATCACAATTACACTATGTGTATTTAGCCACTGTTCATAAATATTCTATCAGTGGTTTCAGTAGCCTCAGTGATGGGTTTCCTGCAGCACTTCAGCAAGTTATTCTGAATTCTCTGAACATCTTTTCACTTGCATTTGGTTTCCTTTTAGTCCATGTACTGCCTTACTGATTTATTAAATCCTTTTACTGACTTTGCGGAGAATCTCCCGGTTGGAGCTCTGGCCCTAAGGAATTGTTAATTCTCACGACCTTTGATACCTTGGCTTCAGTCACTGATGAAAACTGAATTTATTCTGGTTACAAGATACACAAGGTGAGATTCTTAAGCTTCTTGCATGCTTTGAATGTGGGTAATAACTGCAGTGTAAAGAAATGATCATTTGAAGGAGAGCATTATTGTTGTGGGTGCTATATATAGTAACAATTGTACTGTATGGACAAATTAGAATGACCTAGGATGAAATCCTGGCTCTGCTGAAGTCAATGGGGCAGGATGTACTTGCTGGCTCTTGCCTTGATACAATGAGTAGGGGGAGAATAGGATGAAGCAGGATAAGACTGACAGTAACATTGGTTTTCATTTTATTCAAATGTTGTGTATTGATTCACTTCTTATGGGCATTGTGGAAAGATGGGGCTGAAGAGAGGGTAGTGGTTTGACAGACCAAAACTGGGCGGCATGTTCCAAGTAGAGAGTGTGGCATGGGAGTGGTTGTGGGTAATATGGATGCGCTGATGTCAAGGTGGACATCATTGGCCAAGTGGAGGGGGCTCGGTGTGTCATGTCTGTAATTAGATTGCAAACTCTTCAGGGGGCTGATGCATGAAGAGAGTGGGACCATGATCCTGTACATGGATCCAAGTGAAGCCCCTCTTGTCCATGTGTGAATTCATAGGACTCATCTGCAGTCTTGCCAATCCAAAGCATTCAAATAATGAGACCTGGCTTAAAAAAAGCATGACATTTAAAAATTAAAAATAATAATAAATAAAAAGCTGAGATTCTTATGTAATGACATGAATCTGGGGAGCAGCAGCTTTAAGAAAAACACACCATGAGACTCACAATAAAACCCTGAGACTGGCAATATGGCATTGGGGTTCCATCTGGGGGCAAGGAGCCACCTGCAGAGACCCACTTACAGGATCAGGCGTTCGGTTAGAGATGCAACTACATAGGGCCTTCAAAGTTGGGAATTTAAAGGAGATGTGCTAAAGAAGGAGCCAGTGGAAGAGGTATATAAGAGGGGACAGGTGGCTGATGCTTGAGTAAGGACTTGAGGATTTGGCCTGCAGGACTCTGTTTCATTTGGTGGTTTGCATCCAATTGTTTGCGGCATGATACAGCATCTAAATCAGGGCTGCCGGCTCTGCCCTCATTAACACCTTACAAACGCCCTGTGGCCTTTCTTTTTCTTTTCTTTTCTTACATCTGAAATGTAATGTTCATTTGAATCACATAAATAGAATGCAGACTCTAGAAGCTTTTTTTCTTTTCTTTTTTGTTTAATTTTGAAAACTTCAGTAGCGGTAAACCATCACTGGGGTAATTAAGCTCCATTTTTATTCTTTTTATTTCTATGCAGCCTTATTTATATTCACATCATTTACTGAGCAGGTTTATTCTGATAGATTATTATCCACAATAAACTGAAATACCTTTCAGTGCTCTCTGTAAGCTAAGAAAAAATTATTTGAGTTACATTTATAAATCCTAAGTGAATATGCCAGCAGATTGATTGTGCAGTAGGGTTCCTCCTTCATTTAAACATTGCTGAAATAGGTCCTGAAATGATTGTTTTTTATCATCTGTCTAAGAAAATATTAGAAATTATTAATTGAGCCTCCATGGTAAAATATTCATAGAATGTAAAGTTATTAGTCATATTCTCTCATGCAATATTTGATCATTTATCTCCCAAATGTATTGGTCACTCAAGCGTTTTCTCTTCTGTTGTGTTATCTGCTCCTGCAAGGTAATCTGTGACATCATAGGTCTTGTGTTTGTGGTACAATACGATATCATGAAAATGCTGTTGACCTCATTAATTAATTATTATTATTGTGGTAATGCCGAGGTGCCTGAGTCATTGTGCTAGAAAAAAAGAGGGCCTTGCCCCAAGTAGCTTACTCAAGACGGTATGATTGTTATTAAGGTTATCTATTAGGCACTAGCCACACGTAAGGGAAGATTCAGAGAGAAATCCATAGAAATCAGTTGGAGTTTTACCATTGATTTCAGCGGGGCCAGTATTTTACTCAGTCCCTGTCCTAAAGATCTTACAAACTACAGAGACAAGCAGTATATGAAGGGTGGGCAGGAAGGATACAGCCACAATGTAATGGTTTTTATAAACGTTGGTTCTCTATTTTTTAAAAAAATATCTAAATAAATACACATAATCTATACTCCACTGTGAACAATCTATCCATTATTAGTTGGTCAGTTTCTTGTAGGTGTTGTGGCTGAAGTATAATCTACAACCAGGATCCTAATTTTGAGAAAAGACCTTTAAAAATCTCTTTTCCAAGGGGGGGGGGGCAGGAGAGGGAGAGAAAACAAACAGGGTTTTGTGTTCTGCAGTCCTTAATCAGCAAAGCTCCCAATAAGTTTAGTGGGGATTTTGAATGGGGACTGAGCCCGGAGTTTTGTCTTCCTAAAAACTAGGGATGAGTCCCAACCAAAAACTCAACTCTCTCTCTATGTAGCCAGCCAAACAAACCCCTGGATCTAAACCCCACTCAGCTTTAGAGAAGTTTAGGTCCAGGTCTGATCATCTCACTCAGACTGATCTATTCTAAAAGCTATTGACCTAAGAATAACTCAGCCTCGTTAATACAGAGGACTGTAAATAGTTATCTGTGATAGTCAGGAGACTGTAATTATTCGCTTGTTTCTTTAGCCTGGGGTATAGCTTGGGGAATGTCACCCATATGTCACCATGTTTAGAATATTGGACTATGAGCTGCATTTTTGACCCTATTTCCCAGTCTCTTCAGAAAACATATGAGAGCATAGCCACTGCTAGCAAAATGTTATTCACAGTTTTTGCAAATTCAGAATCACTCTTTTGAATCAGTTGTTTCCGCAGCCTTTTGTGTTCATCTGTCCACAGACATTCTGGTTTTTATTCACATAAGTATTTTGGGAATGAACACAAGCATTCAGGGTCCCAGCACAAGGCAGATGGATCACTGAAGCCCAGTTGAATCCTTCAAAATATGACAGGCTGAATTTAAGTGCTGCATATATGCCTCGTACTGGCCCTCTGCTCTGGGGTAAATTTCACCCCCTTTGAATGCCCAGATTTGCATGCAGATAACGGTATTTACATGTGAATAGATATCTTCAATTTGTGCTTGCCCCTGTTTATGATGTGAGAAGCCTCTGAATAAACTCTCCCCTGCCACTGAGGGATGAGCTGGGGCAAAAGACTTCAGGAGCAGACTGGATTTGCAGAGACATACCTACTAGGCCTAGGTGCTCCGCAGATGGAGCAACAGAGACATTGCTTGATGCCAGGGTTGGGGGTGAACCCATGTGAACACACCTCTGAATTCTGGGTCTTGCTGACTGAGGACAACCAACTGAGTGGGGTACAGTGGAGATGAAGGGGAGTGGCGTATTAAGAGAACATTTGTTGGTCAGACTTTCACAGTGGGGAAACTGAGGCAAGGGACACTGTGGGGTGGGTGTGTCTGTGGTCACATGCTTTTGAATTGTGGTTGTGGTATTTTGCCAATTAATGCTGGGTCCCCTTTTAATAAAAGTTCTCTTTTGTTATACACAGACTTCATTCTGGTGAGAGGGAAAGTATTGTCACTAAGAGGCACCCAGGGGTGGTGTTAAATTTCTCAGATTACTGGATGGGGGCTCAAACCGGTTCTGTTTTGTATTGTTAAGAGGAACCGCTATTGAACCTGGCCCTTGTTGTTGCCAACTCCATCTGGCAGAAAGGTTACAATAATATTTCAGGTATGTGGTGTGGAATTTTTCCAACGTGACTAAATGACCTAAGGGCATGATGAATCTGAAGAAGTGAGGTTTTTACCCACGAAAGCTTATGCCCAAATAAATCTGTTAGTCTTTAAGGTGCAACCAGACTCCTTGTTGTTTTTGTAGATACAGACTAACATGGCTACCTCCTGATACTTAAGAGCACGTTTGAAAGTCACTGGAACATATGCGCCCAAACCCCACCTTTAATCTGGAAATGGAAGCAATGCCATGTTACCGACGTGAGCAATCACATACCGCAAATAGTTCTCACACACTGTATTCTCATAAAGTGCTTTTTGAGCAACTATGAATCCATTAATAAAAATCAACATTTCTTCATGGATCATTCTCAAATGGGGGGAAAAAAGGCAAAATTCATTGGGTGAATAGTTTGCCATGAATTCATTGGCTGCATAGTTTGCCCTTGTGAGAGGTGGCTAGAAAACCCATGAGCTATTCTGGAATATTCCTGCATCCTTAATACTTGTGGGATCAAGAACACTGGGCAGTCAATGGAGCTATGCAGATTTACTCTGTGGATCTTGTCCTCAGGTTTTATAGATATTGGGTCTCTAAAATGTAACAACAATTAAAGGGTTGTAAAAAAATGTTAAAAGCTTTGGAGAGGTAGTGTGGTCTAGTGGATAGGGTTCTGGACAAGGAGTCAACAGAGTTGAGCTCTATTTCTGACTTTGCTACTAACCTGCTGTATGGCCTTGGGCAAGATACTTTACAGCTCTGTGCCTGCGTTTTCCCTCCCACCCTTCGTCTGTTTTGTCTCTTTTGACTAAATTCTTTGGGGCAGGCACTGTTTCTCATTCTGCTTGTGCCGCACCTCACCCAATCCCTAATAATACTAATTAATAACAATCTCACTTCTAGAAATCCTGGTTCCTTTGGAGAAGGGTGTTTTGTATCTCAACTGGTGTGCTGTGTATCGACTTGTCCACAGGGTGAGGTGACGAGAGAGGTAGCTTGAGCGTGATTAGTTGACCAAAGAAAAACAATAACTGAAAGTTGAAATTCTGGAGCTGTTTGGAAATCTGCTATCAGAAAATGACACATGTTGAACTCTTTGTTCTTACTACTTCTGGGGTCAGATTTTCCATGTTCACTTATGAAATTCTGTTTGCTTATTTGGCATAATTCTAATGACTGGCAGGGACACGTAGGACTCCTTGGTGGTAATTTGTAAAGGTGGGAAAGAGACTTCTTGAAATCCTGTGCTGAACAGGAGTTTTCTTGCTTTCTCCGAGGATATGGAACATTAAAGCATGACTGTGTTCAGAAAAAGACACCTTGTTGTCTCTCATGCTTTAATGTGTCCTCTGATTCCTATCTATTTAGAGCCATTGTTGACAAGTTTTTGCTGCTCTCAGTATTGGAGAGCCAATGAGTGGCAAAAGAGCAGGCTGTATTGTGCTTTGCCTCCTGTATCATCTATAAAATTGCAGCTATGTTCTGAATCTGGAGCCTTTATTGTTGCTGGTGATGTACAAAACAGATTGACAACATAACTAGCTTTTCTTTTTTCTTTTTGTTACAGTACGAGGCTGAGTTTGCAGTCCTGGTAGTTAGATAAAGCTTCCTTTGAATTCTTCAGTGAACAAATCTGATATGGAAGATATTTACGGAGAAGAATACGAGACACTGAGATGTCATTTTTGTAGTTACCTTTTCTGATTGTAGCTATGCTTAAAAAGCAGCACTACCAAATTTGGTAGGCCCATCAGTTGTACATTTCCCCCACAAAACACCCTCGGATAAAAACAAAACAACAACAAAGGAACGAGCTGCAGGAGTAAAAAGAGAATGTAGGCAGGAGTCCAGCAACAGAGTGGGGGCTATCCAGTTTATTGCACCCAATTCAGCATGCATGATTACCCTGCCTATGGACAGGTGGCATATGTGTGCATTCAGTGCAAGGAGCTCCTGGCCCTCAGAGACTGTGTACGGGCTTTGGAGACCAGGATGGCTGAGCAGGAGGAGCTAAGGGAGACAGAGGGGTACATAGTTGAGACTTTCCAGGATACAGTAGAACAATCCCATCCCCAATCAGCCTCTGGGCTGTTGAGGAGGATGAAAGTCTCAGGGAAGGAGAACATCCAACTGGAATGGAGGGAAATGTTCCCATAGTTGGGACCCTCCTTCCAGATGATGATGTAATGGGGTCAGAGGATGGGGAGCGGAGGGGGTTGGATAGGCATGGGATCCCAGGGAGCTTGTCAAGGGGTGGGGGTGTGGATAGGGGTCAGAGCAGTAAGGAGACTGGGAGCAGGGGGGTTGGATAGGGGGTGGGGTCTCGGGTGGTTAGGGGCGGTGGGGGTCCTGGGAGGGGGCGGTTAGGGGACAAGGAGCGGGGGGGGTGGGGTTGGATGGGTCAGGGATTCTGAGGGGGACAGTCGGGGGTGGGAAGTGGGAGGGGTCAGAGGCCAGGCAGTTTGGGAAGGCACAGCCTTCCCTACCTGGCCCTCCATACAATTTTGCAACCCCAACGTGGCCCTTGGGCCAAAAAGTTTGCCCACCCCTGCTATACAGGAAGGATGGGCTCCACCTAAACCAAAATGGAACTAGATTGCTGGGAGTCAAAAAAGTGAACGGAATGTTGGGAATCATTAAGAAAGGGATAGATAATAAGACAGTAAATATCCTTTCGCCTCTATATAAATCCATGGTACGCCCACATCTTGAATACTGTGTGCAGATGTGGTCGCCAGATATCATAAAAGATGTATTGAACTTGGAAAAGGTTCAGAAAAGGGCCACAAAACTGATTAGCGGTATGGAACGGCTGCCACATGAGGAGAAGAGAAGCTTGGAAAAGAGACGACTAAGGGGGGATATGATAGAGGTCTATAAAATCATGACTAATGTGGAGAAAGTAAATAAGGAAGTGTTATTTACTCCTTCTCATAACACAAGAACTCGGGGTCACCAAATGAAATTAATAGGCAGCAGGTTTAAAACAAACAAATGGAAGTATTTTTTCACACAACGCACAGTCAACCTGTGGAACTCCTTGCCAGAGGATGTTATGAAGGCCAAGACTATAACTGGGTTCAAAAAAGAACTAGATAAATTCATGGAGGATAGGCCCATCAATGGCTATTAGCCAGGATGGGCAGGGATGGCGTTGTTTGCCAGAAGCTGTGAAGGGGCGACAAGGAATGGATCACTTGATGATAATCTGTTCTGTTCATTCCCTGCGGGGTACCTGGCATTGGCCACTGTTGGAAGACAGGATACTGGGCTTGATGGACCTTTGGTCTGACCCAGTATGGCCGTTCTTATATGTTTGTTCGCAAACATCACACAAATTTTATTCACAATATTTCATACTAATATCCAGGGCCTTAGCAAAATTAAGACTCCGTTCCCTGGTGTATTTGTGAAATTTGGATGAATTACCCAAAATGTATGAGCTATTCAATGCGAAAGTTTACAAATTATGCCTTGGTTCAATTTTTGCCAGAGATATTTGGAACTGAAAATAGTTTCTTGCTCTTACAGTTCTGTCCATCTATTTCTGTATGTCCCTTACTCAAAGCCAGTGAGGTTTTTTGTGTTATTTTACATTGTAATGTTAACACACAAGTGTTCTCAGTCTGAAAGTATAACATAAAGAAATAATATCTTAGTTACAAGCTTGATGCAGGGATGATTGGGTGAAGTTTTATGAGCTGCGTTATGCAGATCAGACTAGATGTTCGTAACAATCACTTCTGGCATTAAAATCTAATATTTTGTTTAGGGCAAACCGTTCTGTAAAACAAAGCTACAGTATGATACTATTTATTATATTCAGTTCTTAATTTCCAGCACACCCTCACCCACCAAAGGCATTTTTGTTTCATTCAGGTTGGCCACTCCGTCTCCAGATGGCTTTTCACAGATGGCAGTTTCTAAGACCTTGTCGGTGAGCTACCTAATGTTCACTTTTACTGAAAGAGAACTAATGAAAACTGAAGTGTGGTATTTACCAAGACAAGGTGCTTTTTCGACTGCTTGGCACTAAAAATCAAAATATGTTAATATTGAGAGGAATCTGCTAGTTTATTCCTGAGCTGGAGAGAGAGGATTGAACTGGTGGAGCCACGGTGTTACCCATTTTAATAGCCAGCCAGTAGAGGCTGCATAACCTCTAGTCTAAAGGACAGAGAAGGGAAGTAAGTATCCTGAGATCAGAGTCTGGGATTGAGCAGGAGTTGCAGGCTTGAGGAAACAGCCTGGGAGCTGGCTGCAGAGCAGAGGCTGGGCTGGGCTGAGACGCTCCCTGTTGCTGGCTGATTGCTTGTTGGTTTTTATACATTGCAGTTGGCTCTGCCCTCCATGAGCCAAGAAAGTTTGTGAGATGTGCCCAGAATGGCTGGGGAGAAGAGTGCCCATTTTGTACCGGTGGCAGCAACCCCCTCATGTTTTTCTAGTGGAAGCTACGGTATACATTTACTAGCACTTCCTTACATTCTTCCCTGGCTTCTTTAAACTTTTACACCGGGGTTAATAAACTGACCCTTTGTGCTTGGTGTCAGACATGATCTTTTGTGCTGCAACAGACTTCAGCATTATTCCATAAATGAGTGGGAGGAGCCCTGGCTTTGTCCCCTTCAATTGCCAATACACCTGGTCAAAATTTTAAAAACGAAAATATTTTTCAATGTAAATTGCTTTTTTTTTTAAATTAGCAAAAAAAAAAAAAGTTCTGTTATTTCCAAATTTTCCTTTTTTGACAAAATCCCCACAGTTTTCATTTTTCTTTCCCCTCTTTTTACTCCCCACATTTAGCAAATTGGAAAAAGGAAGGGGAGGAGGGAAGCAGAGAAAAGAGGAAGAAACAGCTCCCAGATCTTGAAAAATGTTCAAACTGAAAGTTTTTTAAACTGAAAATTTGGAATAAACTTTTTGTCCAAATTGTTGAAAAAGTGAAAAATTGTTCAAACCCTGCAGAGCAATGATTTCAATTTCTTCCTCAAAAAAATAAAATAAAATCTTTACCCTGTTTCAACTGGCTGTACTCACTAGCCAGCTACATGAACTGTGTGCACAGGGGGCAGTATACTGTGCCGTGAAAAGGAAGGTAGTAACTTACTCCTTAACTGGAGCAAGAAGGAAGCCAGGACAATGCTCAGTAGTAACACTGAGGACTACTGTTTTTTAATGCAGTTTATCAAGTAGAATTCAGGAGCTAGAACTGGCATCATGTAACCAGCCACCTCTCTATGGATCACTATCAACTGGTCTGCAGTTCACAGAGCACTGGACTGGGACTCAGGTGACCCTGAGTGGCTCTGCCACTGATCTCCTGAGTAACTTAATCTCTCTGTACCTCAGTTTCTCCATCTGTAAAATGGAGATGAAGATACTCACCTCCTTTGTAAAGTGCTCATGAGATCTACTGGTGAAAAGTGCTATGTAAGCGCTAGGTATATCTTAAAACATTCTATTGGAAAACATTGAGATCTTGGGTGAAAACCTAGAAATCAATGAGTTTTGATATTGACTTCAATGGGGCCAGGATTTCACTTCTTGTATTGTACAGTTGTTCCTTGCTTTATATAATGGATGTGTTTACTTTTTTTTCTTGGTCTGCCCATGAAAGCAGGTCTGGAGAGTTATATACCTATTAAAAAAGTGTATGGCTCCACAGATATTGTGCTGCGGGATTCTCTACGTGTTGATAGGACCCAGGCTAAAGTAGTAAATTATTAAGAGACTACTGACATTAAGATATTGAAAAGTGGCAAACTTAAGAGTTAGGGCTGTTTCTTAAATTGGGACTGTCTAGGTGCACTGTGCACTGTGTGTGGAATGGATGTAGAGAAGCTAAAGGCTTTGGCAAAATGCAAACCTTCCAAGGGAGATGAAAAACTCAGACCTCACCATCAAACTGGGATACTGCCCCTCTCCCACCAAGCAGTCTTCCAACCTGTAAAATAGGGATAATAGCACTTCTTTTCACCCACCTTTTGTCCATCTTCTTTTTAGGTTGTAATCTCATCTGGGCAGGGACTGTCTCTTAACAAGCGTTTGTACCGTGTGGAGCATAATGATGTTCACTGGGGACTCTGTACCACCACCAGCAAGAATTTATTATTAAAAGACAATTCTCACTAAGGTATTCCCCAAAGAAAAATCAAAGTGTAAGCATGAAAAATAGATCAATATTTTTGAAATAATGTAAATGAATCACATGAATCTCATTATTTGACTGTGTTTTACCCAGCATTTAAAACAAAAGGACAGAGTGCTTTTGATCTTGATGCCGCAGTCTCAAAATTGACAAAACTCAATTGCTGCAGTTGTGGGAGCAAAGGACTATAGTCTTGTCAGTTTTAAATTGCTTTGAAAACAGGATTGCCTGCTTTCTCATTTACAATACAAAGTGCTGCATGTGGACAACCAATCTGGTGTGTTTTGGCCCATTTTCAAAAACTCAATATTGATATTCCTTGTCCATGGTAACCACCTGTCCCCCCCTTCTTATCTGGATTCCCTTCATCTTCCCTCCTCTAGGATTACCCTTACTTCCTTTATCAGGGCTGTGTTTTAATGTAACCCTCCATTCCCATTTTGTATTTTCTTTCCCACCTAACTGTACTGTATGTTGTAATGAATCCATGTGCTCTAGACAACAGATTGCATTGTTGTATAACTGTCTTTCACTCACACAGGGTGGGAGCTGGGGCTAGAATCCTCATCCTTCAATTTCAAAAGTATATTCAAAAGAATGTCATTTGAGTTAACGGTCAATCCCCCTACTGGTAGGTCACCCATCCTGCGTGTCGGCTACGGGAGCGCAATATAAATCACTCTCGTGTCCACACAAATCCAGTGACACCCATGAAAAGATAATTTTCTATGAAAAATTCTGTAGCAACAATATAATGTCCTCAGGATCAGCCAGCGAGGATTTGTTCTGATGAAGTCATTGTAACTTAATATCCTTGCTTGGTTTTTGTGTGAATGACATTCTGAGAGAAGTGGTCCGAACTGGATTCTCTGTCTTCGAGAGCATTTCCGCTCCCAAGCCTGATCATACCTTTCAATTAATTCTTCATATTAGAAGAGGTTGTCTTTAAATTCATATCAGGGTTTGAAAGTTCTTAACAGTATCTTCTTTGTCACCCCCATTTAAGCATCTAAATGAAATGGCCAGAATATCAAAAGTTCTCAGCACCCAGCTGATACCAGGGGAAGCTCTTTTGAAAGGTTCATTTAGTCTTTGTTGAAAATTTAGCCCATAATGTGAAGGGAGGGAGGAAGGAAGTAGGTTTCGAGCGTTGAGACACACTGCATCTTCCCCAAACACCAATACTTGCCAAACACTGTGAGGAGATGAAAAAGCAAGGGACTCCGGTACAGTAAATAAGTGTGTATAATATTGCAATTTTACAGAGCAAGAAATATTTTTATTGTGGTTCACTTGCCTTTTGCTTTATGAGACAATAAAGTGTTTCTGCAAATAAATGCCAGGGCCTCAGCCCAGGGGAATGGGGATGCAGCTCCGAACACTTGCAGAACCTGTTTATTGCCTCATAAATTCAGAGGCAAATGAAGTTGTTATAACACTACATTTTGCATAGAAATATACCCCCCTCCATCTAAAGTTTTGCTCCTTTGTCATGTAACTGTGTTCCGTCCCTCACATTTTTTTTTTTTTTGCTCTTGTTTACACTTTCATCTGAAGGCATTGTGCTACATGGAACTATGAGATTAGAAATACCTGGAGTATTAAACATGCAGTATTCAGTATTGCCAGCCTCAAGAGATCAAAAATCATGAATCAGACCCCCACCCCCCAAACTCATCAGGTTTTTCTTTTAAATCAAATCATGTTTTTTAGTCTGTCTTTTGACTTTTTAGCTCCCCTCTACTCTACCAATGTGTGCGTGATAATTTGAGGTTGAAAAGTCAGCCTTAAATGCACACAAATTCACACCTCTCCCGGCTGCTCAGATGGAGACTTCACTTCCCCTATTTTAGAGGTGAGGCGAGGGTAACTGCCATTCATTTCCTATTACAGTCTTGACACTTACTACTTCTAGTTCCACCTCCTCCTCATCCCCCTCTTGTATGAGGGCTATAAAATAGAACTGAAAAAATGAACAATGAAGATCCAGGAAACACAAAGCACTCTCCCTAGGTATCAAGTTTTCCAATTATTTTGCAATAAAGACTTGTGAGCTGCAAAGATCTTTATGTGGAAAATCAACCACCTTGCTAAGTGCTGAAAAAACCCAACCCCAAACAAAGCCCTTTATAGTTCTGTGCAACAATTTTATTTGTCTTTAAATATCTATTTTTTTTTTAAAATAGTTCCATCACATTCAAAGTATTTCAGAAATAATTTTAAACTATTCTGCTTGTATAATGTTGATAAACTATAGAAATATAAACTATCCAATAATTACAAATAATTAATGAAAAATCTGATATTTATAAATAATTGTCCAAATAGTAAACATTTTTTATTTTAATTATTCTTCCTTTCTACTTCCCCAGGCTCAGGACTTTAAGGGTCTTAAATTCACTTAAGGGCTTGCTCCACAGCCCCCTGAAGTCAATGGAAATACTTCAGTGGGTTTTAAATCAGGTTCTAAATGTGTTGGATTTGTTATGGCCTTCAAGAGAGGAGTCTGGTCTATAATTGCTCAGTGGATGTTTACGTTGAAGGAAAACCTGAAAAAAAGAAATCCATCATTTTTTCTTCAGACTGGAAAAATAATTGCCACATAGGTTGAGATCAACCTAATTTGATGTATAATAGATTTAAAACAAAAGATGTACAAGTATTAAAAGTATCTTCAACCTGCAGGTTAAATTAGCAAAATAGTTGCCCCTAACTTCAATTTAAAAAAAAACTTTTTTTTTTTTCCATTTCATGCAGTGTATCAGTCACCACTATTACACTCTCCATGTTACATATCTCTGGCTGTACTGAATCTGTATTTCTAGGAGTATTAGTAGCTTCTAGGCTGTACAGATACTTAAAAAAAGAGAGATGCAGCATGGAGAAAGTTATAGGAACTTTTATATTGGGACCAAATCCAGATGAGGAAGTAAGCCCCTTTACAATTAAGAGTTGATGAAATGACCGGGGTCACAACTGGTGATGAAAGTATGCTATTCACAGTTATAATTAATAACTACAGAGTTGCCAACTCTTGTGATTTTGGGATTTTTTTTAAAAGCTGCAGCTGCTGGAATCAGATTATTTTCTGAGAATATCAGATATTATTTTTAAAGCTACTAGCAGTCATAGTTGCAGTGAAAAGCTTGAAAACATGAACCCTAAATGCTCCAGCACCAAACGGCAAATAAAAAGAACCAAGATTGTATGTTGTTCTTTTTAAAATCTTTTGATTTTTTTGTTAAACCAATCCCATTACTTTTGGGGCCCTGCTCATGATGTATTGAATGCTTTTGATTAACAGTGTTGTTACTGGTTTATTTGTTATTGCTTACATTACTGTGGGTTAACCTCCAGAATTCCTACTGTGACTACCACAGGTGTTAGTTTCTTTTATAAACCATACATTTTGTCAAAGTATCAGAGGGGTAGCCGTGTTAGTCTGGATCTGTAAAAAGCAACAGAGGGTCCTGTAACAAGCAACAGAGGGTCACCTTTAAGACTAACAGATGTATTGGAGCATAAGCTTTCGTGGGTCTGACGAAGTGGGCATTCACCCACGAAAGCTTATGCTCCAGTACATCTGTTAGTCTTAAAGGTGCCACAGGACCATACATTTTGTGGTATTCCTATTTGACAATTTTTAAAAAAAAATTCCACTACTACATGACAAGACAGGTATAGTTAATCCTATTTCAATTCTCATACTTATCCTATGTCAATTAGTATTTTTAGCAGTGAAAAGCCTAATTAACTTGCTACACCACAGTATTTTGCTTTGATAGTACAGCTTTAATGTCTAAATCAGTGGTGGGAAACCTGTGGCCCCTGGGCCGCATGCGGCCTATCATGGTAATCTGCTGGTGGGCTGCGAGACAGTTTGTTTACATTGACCATCTGCAGGCATGGCCGCCCGCAGCTCCCAGTGCCGCGGTTCGCCGTTCCCGGCCAATGGGAGCTGCAGAAAGCTGCAGCCAGCACGCCCCTGTGGAAAGCTGTGCAGGCTGTGGGTGGCTGTGCCTGCAGATGGTCAATGAAAACAAACTGTCTCACGGCCCACCAGCAGATTACCCTGACGGGCCATGTGCGGCCTGTGGGCAGCAGGTTGCATACCACTGATCTAAATGGTCCTTTGAGATTTACATCTAATGATGGTAAAATTGCAAAATTAAGTTTTAATAATTTTTTGTTCTTTTTCATATGTTCTAATTTACATACTACATAAATATCACTTGATATTTTTTCAACATTTGATGGTGATATAAAATAACTTTCTCATCAAATCTGTTCTTTTTTCTTATCATATTTTAGGTTTTTACATGGCGTCTGTTGCTGTAGTATCTAAGAACCTCACACTCTCTTTAATACATTTATCCTCAGCAACACACCTTTGAGGAAAGGAAGTGCTATTGTACCCATTTTACAGATGATGAACTGAGGCACAAGAGTCTAAGTGACTTGCCTGAGGTCTGTTGTGACAATTGGTCTAACTTTTGCCTGCTTAGAATTTTACTGTGGAAAGTAGGTTGTTATTTTCAAACAGGTGCAAGAGAACCAGACAGACTAAATTAGTCTAAATAAAAAGCCATGTTGATATAATTCAAGGACATTAATGGAAATTAATGAAAGCCTTATTTAATACTTTACATTTCAAATGTTTTAACTATTTTCCTTTTTTAAAATCTTCAATCAAAGGTTAAAAGGATGTTTAATGATGTTTGCTGTGGTACTAATCGGCTGAGGTATCTATATAACAATCCTTGGACCTTGTTTAATGTTGGATAGTAACTGAGTTATATTAACACCTTTAACCCATATATTCATTTTAACTTAATACAACAGCTCGTACATGAGCACAAGAGGTCTTTAAACCCAGGCCTCCTAAGGCCGAGGTGAGGGCCCTAACCACTGGACCATCCTTCTTCTCTAGCAGGGTCTCATATACTTTTGTATGAATATGACGACCACATTACTCCTGCTCACACCAACCACTCTGTCACTTATGTCCTGATCCCATTGACTTCACTGGGAGCTGAGGACACTAAGAGGGCCCTCTGTCTCTGTTAGGATCAGGTTCACAAAGCCCAGAAACTTTGTGCTTGAGAAAAGGCTGAATGGGCCCTCAGACATGTTTTAAGTAACTTTGGCCTTGATCCTCCATCAAGGTCTGCTAGTGGATCCCAGTGCAGGATCAGGGCCTATCAGAGTATGTAAGCTGGTGGGCTGGTGGGTCAGTATGTCAGATAAAACTCCCATGAGAGGCAGAATTTCAATCCCATTCTTCAGGGTTTTCTTTATTTAACAAAGCAGTTTAATGTCAATTCAATTCAATTCAACAGAAATCTTTCATAGGGTCTGTAGTTGTTTCCTGAAATCCAGGACCTGCTGCTTTGCCTTTTCTAAAGCCTCTGGGGGCATTAAGGCTTGTATCTCCAACCAGACCTGCCACCTGGTTGCTATAGAGGGCCCATCTTAGGTTCTTCCCCTAACCCTGCATCTCTTTCTCTGACATAGGCCATATCTATATTAGTTGTGCTTTGCCGGTGTAGCTATATTGGTATGCGAGACTGGCAAAGCGCTCCTAGTGTGGATGCAGCTTATATCAGCAAAACTGCGCTTTTGACGGTATAATTTATTTCAGCCCCCTTCCAAGCAAAACAAGCTATTCTGGCAAAAGCTGTGTTTTGCTGGTATAACCGTGTCTATAGTAGGGACTTTTGGGGGTACAGTTCTCTCAGGGATCCCACGTCTTCACACCTCTGACCAATATAGCTATGCTGCCAAAACCTTGCAATGTAGGCCTGGTGTGAGATGCCCCTCTTAAGGAAGCACTGTCTCAAGCTGTCATGTGACCCTTGATCACCTGATTCTAGGGTGATCAGACAGCAAGTGTAAAAAATCGGGACGTGGGGTGGGGGGTAATAGGCACCTATATATGACCAAGTTCCGAATATCAGTACTGTCCCTATAAAATCAGGACATCTGGTCACTCTTCCTGATTCAGCTGGATGATCATAGCCTTGAAACAGGGTACTGGGGAGTGAAATATGTACCCTAGGATGAGTAGGATCAATATCTTCTTACAGAGACTGACAGAAATAATTACCATAGGTAAGATTGCAAAAGACTCTTCATTATAAATAACTGTTTTCCCATACCAATAACTTCCTCAAAAACCTTGTGCCTGTTTCCCAAGCTTGGTCTCATTGCCCATCTGTAACTTTTTTTTTTTTTTTTTTAACAAAATCTTTTCAGCTATGAGGGAGACAAAAAATATATTTCCCACTTAAAGAAAATTGTTTCCATGATTTCTTGTTTGGGGGAGTGGAGGGTAGAGGAGAAAGAGAGAGCTCATAAGTGGCAGAGCCTTTATGCTTAAAAATATGACATCTGTATAATCCACCATGCATAATACCTGCTCTGGGTAGGCTGACGTAGTATATAGGCAATACATGTGCATCTTAATAGAAAACATACGGGTTGTGAGCACCTAAAACATAGAGAGCAGCTAGTTAAATTTCTTAGTTATACTTTAACCTTGCCTTTTTTTTTATAGATGTCTTACAATCACTGCGTCTGAATGATTGTGATAAGTGCAGTGAAGGAAGGCCATAAGCACATCCAACATGCCGATGGAGCTGAAATGAAATATATAAACTTCAGATGCAAATGAATCAGAAATCCATGTCTGATCCCTTTGTTTCCACCCCAGTGAATCCAAAAGATCAGAGTTAGCAGAAAATACATCCTAATCCATTGCTGCCAGCTGGTGAAGCATCCATGAATAATTTGAGATTATTAGCACCTAGCCCTTTTCCAGAGAGCATTTATCTATATTCATTTGGAGGCTGTGCCAATTAGGGCTGGCACAGTGGTTCTCTTTGTAATTAAGCTCTTGACCTAGGAAAAGCTATCCACAGAGCTTTAGAAAGACAATCTGTGATAAAATGCAAGTCACTGTAGCTCTCTGCAATTGTGCATGACCCCTGCAGCTGTGACTTCCCGATCCTAAATTCATACAAGTGGCTCTATGGCTGAACAGATTATCTGAAGTCTGCTTAATCCTCTGTGTATTTAGAGCTTTGCTCCACAGAAGACTAGGAATCACAATGAATCCGCTTCAGAGAACATTCCCCTTCTGATGTCTGTTTCCTTTCTCTCAGTCACGTTAGCACTGTACTGTAATTAGTCATACTGTATGCACACCTATTGCTCTCACGGCAGACAGGAGATGAACTAGTTAGTTAATAGCCTGGCTGGTTAAGTAATAACACAAAGAGCAACTGACTGCAATGTTGTTTTTGCATTTGAAAAGAAGGTATATTCAGTTCCCTTTCCTTACTAAATTATTGTGATGCTACAGTGTTAATGGTCTGATTAAAAGGAGGCTAAAGCAAGAAGGCTGTTGGCATTCTTATCCCTGCATATTCTGTATGGGCCACTTTACTCATGCTGAATAGCACCTTACTGTACAAGTGACACTGTTGAAGTCAGAGGGACTACTCATGGAGTAAGGTGCTACCCACTGTGTATCAAAATCTGGCATTATTAGACACAGTCTGTAGTAGGAAAAGCGTATTTTACCACGTGTTAGCTAACACACAGAGACTAACATGAAGTAAAATCCTGGTGAAGACAAGGCAGTTAGTTGTTCTAACCTGAGCTAGCAGATTGAAGTAAACACCAGGGAGGAGGCCAGGAAAGGATTATTACACTGATACAGTGCATCATTAATGCTAGCTGTTAACCACCACATCAAAACTCAACTGAACAACTGCTTCCTGTGCCATAATTTAGTGGTGTTTAAGGAAATAAAGTAGTAGATATTTAAGGAATTATTTCCTACTGCTTGTATGATACCTTTTTAGCAGTACATTGCAAATATTTGTATTACCCTTGGAGTTTCTTTGTTCCACACAAAGGCAAAAAGATCATTTACTGTAGATACTGAATTATACACAATAAGAATAGTAATAAAGGAATAATGATGAGAATAAGACTGGTGAATCCTGATAAGTCAGAACCATCCAAGAGACACATGAGCTAAATGGCTTTTTTTTTTACACAGGGATTTTTCACTTCTCCTGAGAAACTATTATCTACAATAATAATAACTTGATTTACACAATGTGGGGGTAGAAAAGATATTATATATACACTTTTCTGGATAATATTAGGCCATTTTTATGCAGAATAATTATGCATTTTGGGACATGATGAGGCCATTAGGTACGGAAATTGGTTGATTCAAAATGAATCCAAGTAGTTAGCTCTCTCTAAACTACAAAGATGGAAAATTAACATGTCCATTAGACTATATCCTGAGGTCATGACTTTAAAATATTAACCAAGATACAAGTTTAAAAAATTGGAAATCTAGGAATCTCTCTTTTGAGATTATCCTTTTAGAAACATGGAATATAGTATCTCCAAGCATAAAATGATGCACTTGGGTAGAAATAGTGACCAAGTTAAATAGAGTTTAAATTAGCTTAACTAGGTTTACTAACTTTACGTGGTCCTGCCTCAGTGCAAGTGGTTGAACTTGATGACTTCTTAAGGTCTCTTTCAACCTTACATTTTATGGTTCTAAACATTAAATTGGTGTGATTGAGGAAAAGTACCTGAGGGGATTCAACTAAACATTTAAATTCTTGGTTCAGTGTGCACCAGCAGTAAAGGTTAGCATTTATACATTATGTAATTTTCCAAAGATCAACACTTTGTCACATAAAAGTTACAATACGCGAAACAAAACATTGTAACCCATACAACACATTCCAATAACCTAGCATAATGTACCTTTGTTTTGCACATTATTCAATCCCTTGCACTGAGGTAGGACCAAGTAAATTTAGTAAACCTATTCAGGCCTGAGAACCATACAGAACTTAACACTTTGGGAACAAAACAGGACATCAAGATCATTTGTGAAACCCTGCTACAAAAGCCTCACTAATCCACATTGCCTAAAGATTATTGAGGGTACCAAAACACAATCAAAGAAAATCCACAAGTCTCAGTTTAAACACCCATTCTCCCACAGAGATCTGGAAGGTAAAACAGTTATAGAAAGATTCTGCCTGGTCATTCTTATCTTGCAGGATTCTCAACCGCTTTATCCCATATTTTGGAGAACATTATAGGTTTTTTTTTCTTAGTAAATCATAAATAGCTTTTTCAATACTTTTAACATCCACCAACATATCTGTCCCAGCCCATTAATGCAGAAGAATCTGTGTTCTTCCTACAAAGGGTAAAATCCTGCTTCACTGAAGATGATGTTTTTTTTGCTACAGATTTCACTGGGGTTTCAGAGTTTCACCCAAGAATTATTTCTAACTCCAAGGAGACTCAAGGTTCCAAGTCCTGAAATGGAAGCTGTCTGGACAGACTAAATGGATCTTGTTGCGGAAACAAAGCAGTGTAAAGGGAATAGAGTTTGCCAGAGAATCTGTTCTGCAAGAACGATGTAATAAAACATTTCTTGGCATTTTGATTAAAGGTAATTCTTTTTTGCATGGAAAGATAGTTTTCTAGAATTTCTAAGTTATGGCTTAGAAACTTTCATTTCCAAAGGAGACAACCTTTTTGATTCCATTCAGTCTTTATTGAATTCACAGGAGAATTCTGAACCTTCCCTTTTCATGTCAGGGGTTGTCAGGTTTCCTAATAAATGTCTTAACACTTTGTCTTGAATTAAATTAATTCAGTCTTCTTCAACTGTCTTGTTGGTTTTGAATCACCTCAAGGGGGAAAGGGGAAAGGCAATGCTGGTATTCTGGGTAAAGAAAGAAAAGGAATAGTTTGTTTAATAATAAAAGAGCATATATTTTCCCAGATGTTTCCAAAGCTACTCAAGGCAGAAGGTGGTTAGTGCTTCAGGCTGAATTTATTTCTTTAGACATTTCTATTTCTGTACTGTTGCCTGCAGAATTTAAGCTTTGTAATGATCACTGACATGGAGGTCCAAATTCTTTGCTCGAAGAGATGGGCATTTGGGCACAGCTTCATTGACTTTAGAGGAGTTTTGCCCATTTATATCACCAGGCGATTTGCTCTGTCTGTTTTGTTATGACTAAGATAGCAAAGCTATTTGACTTTTCAGAGTAATAATAGGAAATTTTTCTCTGAAAATGGGAAAACTGACTCAGACACATGTTGTCTATTTCCTGACAGCCAAACTTTCAAGTGTTAGCAGTGACCCTTTTTATAATGATTTATTTAGTGTATTATTGAAAGATCACTGTTTATATTGCTTAGGCTATGCACTAATATTTGGATATACTCAGTGTATTTTCTTTTTTTCCTTGTCTAGCTTCAAAATGTTTAGAAATCTTTTTCTTTTATGGAGTGATTGCTGTTATGACGCAGGATCTTTTATCAGAATTACGTATATATTTTGATCCTACTTGTGTTTATCTATGAACTTGTCTTTCATATTTTATTCACCATTTTGGTCTTGAGAGAAAGTGAAAACAAGGTGATATGATTGACAAACATTTGACAAATAAACTAAGGATTATTTTACAATTTGTCTTGATAACCATCTATTGGAAGTCTTTAGAAAGACCAGGACTTGGTATAAGCTGAGAAGGAGTATATGTAAAAAGAATTCAAGGAGATACAAGTCTCAACTGAGCAAGGTACTTAAGCACATCTCACTTTAACCATACAAGTAATCCCCAAAAGACCTCCGCTGATTAGGAGACCTGAAGAAGAGCTCTGTGTAAGCTCGAAAGCTTGTCTCTCTCACCAACAGAAGTTGGTCCAATCAAAGATTACCTCACCCACCTTGAATCTCTAGTAGACCTAAATGTAAAACAATCCCTAGCTTTACTTCAGTGGGACTACCTGCATTTTTAAAGATAGGCACGTACTTAAGTACCTTGCTGAACTGAGGCCATATTTTACAGTTGAAAGTAAAATCAAGTAGCCTTCATGTGTCTAAACAAAAATTGATGACTATATGGAATATCGTTCTTCAGAGCACCATTAGTTCAGTTTGTGCTTAGGAGTCACCAACTGCCATTTGTGGAGAGAGTGCAGGAGGGAATTTTTCCATGAGCAGACTTTTTTTTTTTTCCTTTGACACTTAGAAAATGTGGACATTTTTGGATGTAGAAATATGGTTGATGGCAGGTATACATCTCCTTCATTGAGCAGGAGAGCAAACAGAAGAAAACAGGGAGGATGAAATACTTCATAGCCATCTTACTTCACTATTCGCTTTTAAAAATGAGCATAACAAGAGGCTCAATGAAACTGTCAAAGAAGGGAAATCCCACATATCAGAATCAGGAAAGTATTTGTTAAAAAATATCTGTAGAACCTGAACATATTCAAATCAGCAGTCTCAGATTAAATTCAGTTTAACATGCTCAGTGAACTAGTTAATTGGATCCATTGTCAGTTAATTTGGAGAACTCATAGCAGACAGGTGAGGTCTCAAAAGGACAAATATACTTAGAGGAAAGAAAGAGGGGGACTCGGGGAATTATGGCCCAGCGAGTTTAATTACAATACTTTAATTGTTCTAGCAATCTATTAAATAAAGAAGCCAGTTTGTAAGCACCTGGGGGAGAAGGGAGATCATGAGGAACCTTAAAACTTTGGAGATTCAATTCAGTGAGGTGTGCCAAAATTTGGATGCCTATTGGAAGTGTGTCTGAATTTGTGGAAGTGGCAAAATATGAACCTAGTGTGTTTTTTTTTTTTTTTTTTTTTTTTTAAGCCCTACCCATACTAATGGTCTGAAGACTCGGCCAGATTCTGGAACCCTTTAGAGACACGGAATAGCACCTTACTCCCGGTTTTCTCAATCTATGGGATCTGCCTGAATGGTGGGGACTGGACAAGGTCTGGATGTGGCTCGAAATATTTGTTACGTTATTATTTATAACCTTAAAAATGCCAGTGGTTGCCTGAGATTTTCTTTTAGGACTCCTGTGTGCATTTGTCCCAGCTCCAGCTAGAATCTCTCTCGCACATCCAGATGGCACTGAGCAGAGTAACCTCTGCACTGATGGCCACTGTAGTGCTGCCTGAGAGTAGTGTGAGACAGTCTCTCCTCCTCTGCTCTTAGTGATCCACTTTGCTGGCATCCAGACAACCTGGAGTCACTGGGAGAGGAAGAGGAGGCAGCAGTTGGCTGCCTCAGGGCCTTGCTGGCAAGGAGGTGAAGGGAACAGGCAGGAAGGAGGGGAAAGAAACTCACCTTGAATTTCTAATGCCCTGTAAATCAGCTTAAGCCCTTTCCTTCCTACTCTTCAGCCTATTTCCCCTTGAGCCCCTATTCCTCCGCTGGGATGATTCTTGGGTCGCTCCCCAATTTCAGTGCAGGTCCGTTCTTGCACCCCTGGGTAAACTGTGTGCACAGACCCAAGCTTGCCCACCCCGAGGCCAGTCCATGGAAAGACTATTGCAGCTGTGTCTACGTTAGCATTCTGGTATTTCATCAGTAGCTGATATATGTGGATATTGTCTCCGGTGCTTTGGAAGTTGGGACCTGAGTTTTATTTGCTTTCATAAAAGATGGAGTGTGGTGGTAAAAAAATAAATAAAATTTGAGAAGCAGTGCCTTACTCTACCACTAATCCCACTGACTTCAATGGGATTGTGTCTAACGCAAACACCAGCTGGACTTTTGGCTTCTTCTCTTGTATTCACCCACTGCAGCCCGATAACCCAATTCACTAGGAGCAGACAGCTTTGTCCGTCCCCTTCACTGAGACTGGGAGAGACATGTAAGTTCCAGAAACCCTTTATCCTTCAGCTCATCTACTTAAAGGTGACAGGGTTTTTTACTTCTTGGGGATGTTTGCATGAAATTACCCATAGAACAGTAATCTAAAAAAAAAAGTGATTAAAAACAGATAGAAAATGGAATTAAACAAAAGGAATTGCTTATATATAGATTTACACTTCTCATAAGCTAAACTAAGGCACCTCAGTTTAGTTAAAGGAAAAAAAGAAAGTTCTTTCTTCTATGTTGAAAAGTAAGTCCCCGTCCTCACATTTTCTTGTTAGTTAGCCTCTGCTGCTATGTCTAGAGAGATAGTAAAAACAACGAGGAGTACATGTGGCACCTTAGAGACTAACACATTTATTTGGGCATAAGCTTTCATGGGCTAAACCCACTTCATCAGATGCATGGAGTGGTAAAAAAAAACAGTAGGCTGGTATATATACACAGTACATGAAAAGATGGGAGTCGCTTTACCAAGCAGGGGGTCAGTGCTAAAGAGACAATTTAATTAAAGTGGAAGTGGGCTATTCTCAACAGTAGAATACCAAGGGAGGAAAAACCACTTTTGTAGTGTTAATGAGGCCAATGTAAACAGGGTGGCCCATTTCAAACAATTGACAAGAAGGTGTGAGTAACAGTAGGGAGAAATTAGTATGGGGAAATTGGTTTTTGTAGCAACCCATCTGCTCCCAGTCTTTATTCAGGCCTAATTTGATGCTATCCAGTTGCAAATTAATTCGAGTTCTGCAGTTTCTCGTTGGAGTCTGTTTTTGAAGTTTTTGTTGTTGAAGAATTGCCACTTTTAAGTCTGTTATTGAGTGTCCAGGGAGATTGAAGTGTTCTCCGATTTGTTTTTGAATGTTAGAATTCTTGACGTCTGATTTGTGTCCATTTATTCTTTTGCGTAGAGACTGTCTGGTTTGGCCAATGTATATGGCAGAGGGGCATTGCTGGATCCAAGCTAGCCACCCCTGCCTTCCAAACCAGTTTTCTCAAGTTATCTAGAGAGATCTTCCTACAGTCCCTAAGAGATGGGCCATTGAGGAGACACAGATCCTTTAATGGTGGTTAAGAGCTGTCTTTCAAATTTAGTGACCTTTGCACATATACCTCCAGCTGAATACATCCAGTATCTATTTTGACTGAACGCAGAGGCAGTTTGGCATTTTGAAAAATGTCCTCTATTAATTTCCCTTACTATGAAACATAAGTTAATGTTCAACTCATCTTCTTTTGTTGTGAAGCATAGATTATTGGCCGACTCTAGATCCTCTGTTACAGGGACTATTTGGTATGAGTAAGGGTATCAGACCTAAGGGGCAAACCCAGCTCCTCCTTGGTAGTTCCATTGCACCTGGTATGTGGGGCACTCCTCATGGGGGGCGGGTCTGGGTATAAAGGCCCATGGATAAAATCTGTCCTATATCTGTATGGGATTTGCTATAACATGTAATTAAAAGGAAAATATCAATGCTGGTAGGCCCCTGTTGCCTGATTCATTTAGTTATTGGTTTTCATGGTGGTTTGGGCTATGATAGGACCTTGTGACTGCCATGAATATTCATATAAACACTTGGCCTCCTTTGTCTATAACTGACTTCCTCACCCTAATAATGCTGGGGTGTCCTTATCCTATAGGTCAGTATATTAATAATCTCAGTTCATTATCTTATACATCAATTTTATTGCCAAGGCTAGTTTGTGGTTCTCCATTTGTGGCTGTTCCTGTCCTAAAATATCCAAAAGTTGGTATCAGTTCATATTCCTGGGGTTACCTGATATCATTTTATACAAAAATCCCCTAAATGTAATATTCCCAGTTCCCCAAAAACTCAGGGTCACTGTTGGGTAAGGGTCACTTATGCTAATGCCCATAGGCCTCAAAGCCTTATGCTAACTGCTCAAACTAAATATTTTACAGGATGTAGGCCTGGAGGTTTCTTGCGTTGCTGCTACATAAAATACCTTGAAGCTAGTTCTATGGGCTACATCCCAAATTTGATCTTCCAAAGTCCATGTAATTCTTTGTTGTAGCTCTCAAAACAAACAATTACATTCTGCTTTACCTCTAAATAAATCCATGGGCACCTGTATGGTGAGAAATGAACAACAGTGCGTCACATGATTTCACTCTCAGGTTTCCAAGGGTCATTCATTATAAAAAAAAAGCAAGGCAAAATGATGTTGAGGAAATATCCTGTATGAGCAATACTCAGACTGTATCCTTTAACAACTAGATAGGATTATGAAATATGTTCCTCCTGCAGACTGACAACTAATTTAAAGTAAATGTTCAGTAGTGCAAGCAATTAGTTTCCTGTTACAAATAGTCATTGGTATGCATCTAATCTATTGTGTGTTGTGCTGAAAATCTGTTTTGAATAACAGCATGGATTTTTTGTGAATATATTTTGTGTAGGATATTTAAAATAGGAGTAAATTATCAACATCATAACATCTACAGGATCATATACTTGCAAATTACAGATGACGTACAGATATTATAACTGCACAGATTAGCTACCACCAAGCAGGCAGTACCTTAGCCTTCGTTCAGAAGAGAAGGAGCGGTTTTCTCTAACCATGGGACAAATGGTCTGTACCTCTCCACACCTACTGACAATTCTAGAAGCACTGCCCCTTTAGAAGAAATACTGTGCTTTAGAGAAATGCTTGATCAATTGGGGTTGAAATGTCATTACTGGAAGTATTGCCTCTGATGGTATTTCATTGCCAAGTAAAAGCGTCTGGACTGAATAGCCGCTATCGGGCATTTTATTTCACCCCCTCGGCTAAATAAGATTAGATTATCAGTTTCTCTTCTGATATACAGTACAATACCTAGAAGCAACCTCAATTTGATTAAACTGCGTTTCTCAGCCAGAAGAGTGTTTGTGAATAAAACGCAAATGAAATTTGGTAGGCAAAGTGTTTGGCTCTTTGCAGGCACTTTGCTAAAACATTTGTTACCAAGATTTCATTTTTTCTAAACTTAAACTTTCCACTTTGGAAACAGCAAAGGAGGCCCCGAAAGCAAAAGCATCAATGAAACCCAGTTGAGAGAAATGTTGGCCGAGCTCTCAAGGGCAGTAGAGTGTATACTGTAGATGAATGAGTCTGCAGAGAGGCACGTTTTTGAGGAATTTTGAGAGCATTGTTTTAATAGAATGAAGTGGTATCTCTTGTTTCTAGAAGTAGGGGAGGGGGGCAGGCATCGAAAGCATCACAAATAACACCTTTGATTATCTCATTCCATACTCAGTTGCCTGCTATTGAATGTGACTCATCAATAAATCGACAGACCTGTTATAACCCTGACTGGCTTTTCTCAAAGGCTAAAGTCGATAAGAAAGATGAACAATGAGTTTGATGGATGGGCTTCATAAGATCTGTCACTGGTTGATCTAACTATCTACTTATATGGTCCCCAATACCTGAGTGCCTCCCTAGTATATAAAAATAACTCACAGGCCAGGTCTACATGAGGAGCACTTTGCCAGTATAGCTGTACTGGTGTACTGTAATGTGCTTTCAAAATAAGCTATACTTGCAAGAGTGCAGTTTAATTGCCAGTATAGTTGTGTCTACACTAGGGGCTTTAGCGAGCACAGCTACGTCACTCACAATTCACACCACATCACACCCTAACATAGCTATGCTGGCAAACGTTTGTAGGCCTGATCTGCCAGCCTGCCTGCTTTCTTTTGCCTGTAGGAGAAATAGGTTGGTTAGTTTATATGTTGTTTGAGAGGTTTTTTTTGTTTGCTTGTTTGTTTGTGTGTGAGTGGGTATGAAGGGATTATCAAGGGAAAGCTATATTGAGGCTATGAATTTTGCATTTAATTCTGAAAGCAGTGAGGTTTGTGGTTAAGGTTGCTAATTTTGGTTGGATGTGTTCCTGGAGGTTTACTTCCATGACATAATCTTTAAGTAAATATTAATCTTTAATTCCCGGAGACTCCAGGACAATTCTGGAGGTTAGCAACCCTGTTTGAGGTGGTTTTTATCTCTTGAAGGAGTGGGTTCCATAGTAGGTCCTACTTCTGTGAAAGTTTTATCACCCATACTTTTTAACTTCCGCCTATGGGTCTATGTTTTCACTGTTCCAGTGAAATGTCTATTGTGGTGGGAGGTTATGCTCGCAGAGGGAGCAGTAATTTCTCAGGTAGGTAGAGTTTGGAATATCAGGACAGAGACCTCGACCTGCACGTCATATTCCTTGGGGACCCAGTACAGAGAGCAGAGTGCACGGGTGACCTGTGTGGCTGAGCAGATGGACTTTGTAGCATTTTGTATCATTTGAGCCATTTTAGGATGTGTGACTGGATTACTAGGTCAAATTAACACAAAGCCATCTTTGTTGTGAAGAATTGCTATACAGCGAACCAAACCAGACTCAAACTCACAAAAGCAGGGCAATGAAAAGTTAAGCCCCTCAACAATACATACCCTCTCTCCCCAGAGGCACACAAACGGTACCATTTCCATAACAACCGTACACCACAGCTGTATCTCTGTCTCCCTCGACCTTCTCTTCTCCACATGGCCCTTTTGCAAACTATCTCACCTAACACTACTAGTTGTAGGTGTTTGGTGTAGGGGTGTGATGTGCTGTTAGGGGATAGTTTGGTAAAGCTGAGGGAAGACTGGCTATCTGCAAAAGGCACTTGGATTGTTGTTGGTTTTTTTAAAGACACAGCCATCTGGGATCCGGCTGTCTGGGGGCACACAGGGGAGGTGTAACTTATGTCCTGATGTGGCTGTACCTGCAAGTGGGGGAAGGAGAGAAATGTATTTCAGACTGAGGTGCAGCATTCTAAACCGAATGAATGGCAAGGGACCTGAAGCCTGAGGAACTGCAAGAGAATTTCACATAAATAACATGTTGAGATGGGAAGAAAATGAATCCACTCTTGAGCCTCTGAGATCCTGGGCTTCCATTCTGAAGGAAGTCCCCTGGTGCTCGGTAGTTGGTATCAATACTGTAAGGCTAGATAAAATCACATTCTGGAAGCCTGACAAGCCAGAGTGAAATAGTTCATCCTTGGTGTGCCTCATATTCCTATCGAAGTAAACATAGGTTGAATTCTTAGCATGATAAAATTGTGGGGCATTCCACATCATGACACAGCTATGCGCCTCCTGGCAGGACAATCATAGCAGCTGCATTTCTAAAGGACAGCTCCTTATGTGATTCCTGGGAGGACAATCATAGTATTTGACTCTCCAGCCGTGCAAAACTGCATATTACAAACCTATCAAAACATATGATATTCCCAGCATGAGAGAGGTAAAGGAGGCATGGAGGCTTAAATTGTATTAATGAAACCTTACTGTGGTTGGTCCCTGGCAGGACAGAGCAAAGTTGCCATTCGGCCTTCTGGGAAGAGCAAAACTACAGTGTAAGTTGAATTACTGAGAATAATAACCTTCCCCAGCAGGATTAAACTGCATCTTAAAGCACTGTGGGCTTTTAGAAGTTTATTTGTATTTCTAAAGATGTTTTTTCACAATTTATAAACTGTGTAGTAAAACTACAGAACATGGATGAACCAAAAAGGGAAGACCCCAAAAAGAAAAGGCACATCTCAGGCTTCTATTCTCAGGAGATACAGAATTTGTTTCAGCCATACAATGTATGACATTTTTGTCTTGGAAACAAGGTACAGCTCCATCAGGAAAATGTTGATGGCTAGAGAGGTAGATTATATGAAAATGGAACCTTCTGAATGTGTGATACGAAGCCCATTGATTTTAGTGAAAAGACTCGCATTGATGTCATTTGGCTTTGCATCAGGCTTTTACATAGCAGGTCTGTTCTGTGTGTGAATTCCTGGCTGATTATTTTGACAAAGAAGCTTCTACAGCTCTACTGCATTTTTACCTTCTGTTGACATTGTGGTGCCAATGAAGCTGAGACTGGAACCATACTGTCTGTAGCCTTGACTGCATTAGAAAAATGACTCCTTGTTGCCAGTGGGTGTAGTAATGGGTGCAGCTGAACTGTGTTCATTACCTGTTTCAATAACCGTGGTTAAACCTTAGTTAAACAACATAGTGAGGTGCCGTGGTGCCAAATGTCCATGGCCACATTGTAAAGATTAATTACAGGTGTCTTAAAGGTCCCCAGGGTTATTACGGCTCTGGTGCAGCCAGGTTAATCACGGACAACCATGTGGCCACTGCCAATTCAGGCTTGAGGTCAGAAAGGGACACTGCCCAGCCATGATCTTCAGGGCTCCATGTGCAGGGACTTTATCTCTGAGATAGACTATACGACTAAAAAGTGCCTGCTGGCGGTGCTGATGATGACTTCAGTCCTCTAGAGGCCAGTTCTCAATAATACATCCCTATTACAGATAAAATCAGACCACCTTATTGCTGCTGGTAATGCAGTTGGTTTCTGAAATGGAGCTGAAGGTGATTTGTCCTTGCAGCTCATCTGTATGCTGGAACTTCTTGTCTGTAATGGGCCTTTTTGCATGTCAAGGAAAAAACCCAGACAAAAAGGTGGTTTTCTATGAGAGAAACTCTTTGCTCTGGAAGAGAGATGAATTATGTAAGATAAGAAGAGTGGGCTAGAGACTTAAGGCTGATCTTGCAAACCCTTATGGGATCAGCATTCATGTGAGTGGGTCCATTGTAGTTCATAGCATGGCAATAGCAATAGCATAATGGCATGAGAGGGGACTGCAACTGTAAGAGTTTGCAGGAGAACAGCCGTAGTTAAGGCAGGGATCTGTTCTGACTAGAAGCCTTTTTCTTGCCTGCCTGCTCTCTGCATCCATTTAATGAGTACTGAGTTTATTCTTGCTCAAGACTGCTCATCGGCACAGGGCCCAGATTTGATTCCTCTCAAAGGCTACATAAGCAGCGAGAAATGGGCAGGAACCATTCCCATTTCATGAAACAATGCATTCCTTATGAGTCTGGGTACTAACTGGAGTTCTTAAACAAATCAACCTGCAATGGAAAAGCACTGCAAATATTTTTATCCTGGGCTAGATGCCCACATTCGCTTTGTTTTTTCTAAGATGTCTGTGCTGGCTTGCCCATTATGCTATAATAACCCTGTGCCACCAACCCGGCAGCATATGGTTTTCAAAAAGGTCTCTCTTCTTAAGTACTTTATCAAAAGAATGTGTTTGTAGGTCTGTGTACTCCAGCTATGAGGAGAGCAGACTAATTGGTGGAAGAGTTATAAGCTTCTCCTGGTGAAGATACTAGTTATGGCTTAACGGCAGCTGAATCAATATTACTGCCTGGCGCCTTTAAAGTTCACGGACACTAATTCCTTTGCCCTTTCATATGTTGCAGGGTCATGCCTAATGAATGCTGGTTTTTTTATGACTAGGAAAGTGGCTACTGTTACTGCTAAACAAAATCAGGACTACTTCGCATTTGCCTCAGTCTCTGTAGCTGGGACAAAGGACTGCCAGGTTTTAAAACTCAAGGGGTTCACAGGTCCTTAGGATGACCTGGGAGAAGCACCATTTTAATAGGCACCAGGAGTCCTAGAGCCATCTAACATATTCATCTTGGAGCTTCCAACTGCTGCCTAGTGAAGAATTGGGAGCTAATATCCGTAAGAGTCTAGTTTGTAACTCTAGAGTTGCACCAACTCCCTAAAATAAATCCCTGTGACCCATCCACTTGCAGGGCAGATTCTTCTGCCTCTCGAAGCTCATTGCAATGGAATGGAAGGCTTGCTTTGCACACTGGGGAAAGTTTCATGCTGAAATGTGTTATTTATGTTTGTCCTGAAATAGTCCCTGGTAGTGTTTCAAAAGGCATTCGCTGTGTACCTGGGACTTTACAGGGAATATTTTAAAAGACAGAACGTCTTGTCACCCAAAGGGGCTGGGCGAGGTAGACAGCCATAATTATGAGAAATGGACACGTGCAGGAATAATATTCTCAAGCCTTGCTTTAATCGTATATTCTTTTGCAAATTCCAGTCCACTGAAGGTACAAAATTCATAGGGCAGGGCAGGCCACCTTAAACAGCTATCCAAGTTAATGGATAAGATATCTTATCTTAGTTCCTCCCAAAGAAAGGGCTAGATTGGCCAGGCCCCCAGGCAGGTGCACAAGTAGTGTAGGGAGGGTTCAAAGAACAGCCCTCCCACCAATCCCCCCAGTCTATGCTGTGTTCTTACTGATACACACAATCTGCTCCTGCAGGTACAAACTGCACCGCCCTGCAGGTCTCCGCAATGGCCCATAGATCTGGCAGGCCACAAAGTGAGGAGCTGGCTACATCAGCCAAAGCATTTCCTCTGCACCCCAAGGCACAATCCCTTCCAGAGGGGATATGGTTCCACCTTCTGACTGCTTTAGCTTATGCCAGTGACCAAAGTGGTCCCTGGCCTGGAATCCAGGGGGCCGGAAAGGTGACACAAAGCTATCTTTGACCCACTGTGAGCAGCAGTAGCCCAAAGCTCAAAATCAGAGGCTCTGTCTGAGTTGCTGATGATAATGACTGAATGACTGCCAAGGTGCATGGCAATACAAAGGGGTGTGGTATGTCCGGACTGGGTTTAGACGCAGTTGGAAGCAGTGCCTTAGGACAATGTAGACAAATATCAGAGGGGTAGCCGTGTTAGTCTGAATCTGTAAAAAGCAACAGAGGGTCCTGTGGCACCTTTGAGACTAACAGAAGTATTGGGAGCATAAGCTTTCGTGGGTAAGAACCTCACTTCTTCAGATGCAAGTAATGGAAATCTCCAGAGGCAGGTATAAATCAGTATGGAGATAACGAGGTTAGTTCAATCAGGGAGGGTGAGGTGCTCTGCTAGCAGTTGAGGTGTGAACACCAAGGGAGGAGAAACTGCTTCTGTAGTTGGATAGCCATTCACAGTCTTTGTTTAATCCTGATCTGATGGTGTCAAATTTGCAAATGAACTGGAGCTCAGCAGTTTCTCTTTGGAGTCTGGTCCTGAAGTTTTTTTGCTGTAAGATGGCTACCTTTACATCTGCTATTGTGTGGCCAGGGAGGTTGAAGTGTTCTCCTACAGGTTTTTGTATATTGCCATTCCTGATATCTGACTTGTGTCCATTTATCCTCTTGCGTAGTGACTGTCCAGTTTGGCCAATGTACATAGCAGAGGGGCATTGCTGGCATATGATGGCATATATAACATTGGTGGACGTGCAGGTGAATGAGCCGGTGATGTTGTAGCTGATCTGGTTAGGTCCTGTGATGGTGTTGCTGGTGTAGATATGTGGGCAGAGTTGGCATCGAGGTTTGTTGCATGGGTTGGTTCCTGAGTTAGAGTTGTTATGGTGCGGTGCGTGGTTGCTGGTGAGAATATGCTTAAGGTTGGCAGGTTGTCTGTGGGCGAGGACTGGCCTGCCTCCCAAGGTCTGTGAAAGTGAGGGATCATTGTCCAGGATGGGTTGTAGATCACTGCTGATGCGTTGGAGAGGTTTAAGCTGAGGACTGTAGGTGATGGCCAGTGGAGTTCTGTTGGTTTCTCTTCTGGGCCTGTCTTGTAGCAGGAGGCTTCTGGGTACACGTCTGGCTCTGTTGATTTGTTTCTTTATTTCCTTGTGTGGGTATCGTAGTTTTGAGAATGCTTGGTGAAGATCTTGTAGGTGTTGGTCTCTGTCTGAGGGGTTGGAGCAGATGCGATTGTACCTCAGTGCTTGGCTGTAGACGATGGATCGTGTGGTGTGACCGGGGTGGAAGCTGGAGGCATGAAGGTAGGCGTAGCGGTCGGTGGGTTTTCGGTATAGGGTGGTGTTAATGTGGCCATCGCTTATTTGTACGGTGGTGTCTAGGAAGTGGACCTCCCGTGTAGATTGGTCCAGGCTGAGGTTGATGGTGGGGTGGAAGCTGTTGAAATCATGGTGGAATTCTTCCAGGGTCTCCTTCCCATGGATCCAGATGATGAAGATGTCATCAATATAGCGTAGGTAGAGAAGGGGCATGAGTGGACGAGAGCTGAGGAAGCGTTGTTCCAGGTCAACCTAAAAATGTTGGCATATTGTGGGGCCATGAGGGTGCCCATAGCGGTGCCACTGGTCTGGAGGTATATATTGTCACCAAATTTGAAATAATTGTGCGTGAGGATAAAGTCACAGAGCTCAGCAATAAGTTGTGCTGTGTCATCATCAGGGATACTGTTCCTGACAGCTTGTATTCCATCTGTATGTGGGATGTTTGTGTAGAGAGCCTCTACATCCATGGTGGCTAGGATGGTGTTTTCTGGGAGGTCACCAATGCATTGTAGTTTTCTCAGGAAATCTGTGGTGTCACGGAGATAGCTGGGAGTGCTGGTGGCGTAGGGTCTGAGTAGGGAGTCCACATATCCAGACAGTCCTTCAGTGAGAGTGCTAATGCCCGAGATGATGGGGCGTCCAGGATTTCCAGGTTTGTGGATCTTAGGTAGTAGATAGAATAACCCCGGTCGGGGCTCTAAGGGTATGTTGATTTGTTCCTGTGTTAGTGTAGGGAGTGTCCTGAGTAGATGGTGCAGTTTCTTAGTGTATTCCTCAGTGGGATCTGAGGAAAGTGGCCTGTAGAATTTGGTATTGGAGAGTTGTCTGGCAGCCTCCTTCTGGTAGTCAGACCTGTTCATGATGACAACAGCACCTCCTTTATCAGCCTCTTTGATGATAATGTAGACAAAGAATCTGCTGCAGTCTGGCTTGAGATTTTGAAGACAGAACTGTGTTTTGTTGGAGCCCTAAAATGGTGCATATAAGCTTTTCTGCAGCTTTTTCTATTAATCCATCTTTGCCCAAGGCAATCAGGGGAACTTTGTACATCATGTAAAAATAAGAGAAGACTAGGCTGGAATGTTCTGCATTTGAGTACAGGCATTTCCCTTCCAACATGGTTTTAACTTAGTCCCGATGCCCAAACCCATCCCAATCATACAGAAGACCATATGCTGTAAAAAATACCCCAAGGATATAGAGAGCAAGGGCAGCTGGGGCATTGTGGGCAGAGGGCTGGGCTAGTTGTCAAAGTCCAGTCCCGTCCGAGATCCTACGTTCGTACTTGGGCAGTTAGCCCACGCTGCTGACTGCGTCACTTTGGCTATGCTTCAGTTTTTAGCATGTAGATCTACCCAACCTGGGATTTCATCTCCAGCTCCGGCATAGATGTACCCAAAGAGAGAGAGGAGAAGAAAATGGGGTAAGTTGAAAAAGAGAAAGACAAGCAGGAGATATGGGAAAGAGGGCTGGGGATGGAGGGCCTGGTTCTCCACTGCCTGCCCCTTGTGCAGACACTTTCACCTGTGCAAAGTTAAATAAATTGTGTTGCATCATGCCCTGTTAGGGTGACCAGATGTCCCGATTTTTGGAGCTTTTTCTTACATAGGCACCTATTACTCCCCACCTGGTCTCGATTTTTCACACTTGCTATCTGGACACCCTATGCCCTGTATATAGTACAGGCACCCGAGAGAGAAGAGATGACCCTGTCTCTGGACATAGAATGGTCAAACTAGAGATGTGTCCAAACCAAACCCCTGGATCCAAACAACCCTGAATTTTGAGAAGATTCAGAATTCAAGTCTGGTTTTCTGATTTTGGTTCACATCTAAACACTCCTAGCAATTGAGGTGTTTGAAATCCAGGTCTGGATCTAAAACTCGAGGCTCGGCCCCCTCTTGGGTTGAAACATTGTCACTGACAGGAGACATGTAGAGAATAATACAGTATTGCTTTGAATTTAGAAAACTCATATATGTAAAATTCTCTCTTCATTGCTCAAGGTAGACTGATTTCTGAGTTTAGGGTATTAGGATGGGTAAGAATTATAGGTTGTACAAAGTGGAATGTGCCTAAATGAACAAATTTACACCAATTGCTGAGTGAATCCATCAGCTCTAAATTACAGTGTGCTTATTTTTGTACAGAATAGCTTTCCTGCATCAAGCAAGATCACTTGTAACAGATCTGGTATTAGTATTAGTGCTACTGATGATGGTTGCTTTTGACTTGTGAGCCTGTAGCTTGTGGATAATTTTAAAACGTGTTCCTTAGCATAAGAAAATAGTTTCATAATGAATTACAAAATAAAGTACCTATAAAATATTGGTGTAATTCCTGTACACTCAATTTAAGTTTACCGGTCTTCTTAAGAGGACTTACTGGAGCATGACATCATACTGCCTGGATTTGTGTATACACAGAAGTACCATACAATTTTTATTTCATAGTAGTACCCAGCTTTTTATAAAAGATAATATTCTTTCAACAGATCAACTATGGGAAGAGGAGAAGTTTGTGTAGAATTATTTGGGTTAGTAGGGATATCATCTGGTCCACACTTTTTGATTGTGTCCAGACTGAACTAATTGTTCTTAAACAAGTCTGTTGCTGACAATAGTGACTCTACAATTTCCCTTAACAGCTTGTCCTATTGCCTGACCGTTATCGTTATGAAACTTCTAATATTTCATCTAAAATTTCCCTGATATTTTTAAAGGCACTGCTTCTTTTTCAGTTCTCATGATTAATGAATGTAGTGGCTCAATTCTCTTTATAAAATCCTTTGATGTATTTATAGAAAGCTATAATTTCTTGTTTTGTTGTCTCTCTAGAGTGACTGACGGCCAGATTTCCTGATAAAATTTCTTCCTCTCACCTCTTAATTTGTTGCCCTCTAATGTCTCTCTGTCATGCACAGCTGTTTCAAAACCCCAATGAAAATATGATGTGGACCATTCATTGCCTGAAGCTGTGTTTCCATGAAACAAATCTGCATAATATGTCCATAGAGAACTTTTCTGCCAGTCCTGGCCTGTTGCTGGAGCATTGGCAGCTTCTGGAAACCAGGAAGGCCCAGTTGCAAGCACTTTATATTAAGACACAAACTGAACAACATGCTGAAAACGCTTTGGCAATTGAGGATGCTGCCTCTCATTGGCCAGTCACGTAGGCCTCCTTCTTGGAGCAGATCTCTTCCTGACCTCCAGCCCTTTCTACTACTTTCTGCCCTGAACTCTAGCCCCCCGCCACTATGTCCTTTAAAGTGGACAACCTCTCACTGTCCCTCCTGCCTTTTTTCTCTTCAGAACCTCCCTGGTCAATCTGTGCCACTCACTGGAGATCAAAGATTGAGAAAAGTGAACAAGTAAAAAGCGTCAAAGCCCACTTCTCCCTCCTCCCTGAAGAAAAGCACTGCAGATCCTCTCCGATTCACCACTGACAATGAAAAGCCACAGTACTCAGTTTCATTAAGACTCCAGTGGGAGCAGGGGCCAAATATCACAGGGAACCTTAAAATGGGTGCTGGGGGAGGTGGGGAAGAACTGACGCAGGAGTGGTTGAGTGACCAACTCTCACGGCCCAGCAAAGAAGGTCTCAGCCCGAGAAGTGGGAGACCTGGGTTCTGTCACTTGCGCTGTCACTGGGTTTGTTTGTGACCTTGGAAACGTAAATGTCTCTTAGTCTCTCTGTGCCTCAGTTCCCCATCTGTAAAATGGGGGAAATAGCACTGCTTTACCTCATGAGGGTGTTGTGAGAATAAATACATTAGAGATGGTGATGGGCTCAGATACTGTGGTAATGGGCCATATAGGTACCTAAGCTAACTGTGCTTTTGAAAATCACCCCACCCCAGAGACAATTCATATATTAAAAATAGTAGGCAAAAGGTGTGTCTAATCTTCTCTCTCATGGTTTCTGTTATTCTTCTCCTGAGAACTACTTTTCATCATGGAATGATCTGCCGCTACCCCTCCAAATGTGTTCAAAATATTTTCCAAAACCTGAAATTCAAAATTTATGAGCTGTGCTGCAGCAGGAATCAGCGAGGCCAGGGTGAGCATTAGGAGACGACTGGTGCTCTCCTCGGATGGATGGAGGCACTCAGCCTTCTGCCTGGGTCCCCGCAATGCATCCAAAGCATGCACCAATAGCCTGTGGATGCACAGCCTATTGTGACTTATTGTTATAGTCAATGCACAGCAGATTACAAAGGTAGGTTATTTGTTAGCATGATTTTCCAGACTGCTGCTTGAAGAATTTTAACAGCCGTCCACTAAACTCCCTAATGTATAGTTCAGAATGAATAAAACTCGGCTTGATGATGTTTACAAGAGTCTCTGTGCCCATTGCTGACGAGTCATGGAAAACAGTGTATTCCTTTGGCTCTTGGCTATGTGCATGACACACATAGCTTATTAGTTGTGGGGGGTGGTGTTTACAATTAACAGACTCGTTGCTTTTATTTTTTGCTGTATTGTTATTCAGACTTTTTAATTTTGCAAGAAAAATAAATGCTTGCTTCTCTCTCTAACTGCTTCTCCTGCCAGGCCATCTGATAATGCCAGACACTTGGCAGCTGAACAAGATGCCTGCGTGTTTTTTCATGACCCCACTTTGCTTCTTCTCATTATCATATGAACTTTTGTAATGGCTGCCACTAGCAAAACCTCATTAGCTTGCTTCTCTTCCTTTGTTTAGCGGATGTTCAATTGTTCCTCTTTGTATCTACCCTTCAGATGACCGGGTCCGTTCACTTTTCACTCTCCCCATAATGGGATGCAGAGCTTTCATGGTTGTTGAGCATCTCTAGGGCCTTATTCCAGCCTGAACATTAAGTCATAAAAGCAATCTTGCTATTTTTTTACTAGTCTGACAAGGCTATCATGCAGAGTGGCTTTACTGTGCTATCAAACCTTATTCTGCATAGCTGTTTCATAAGACAGACCCATTTTAGATGATAGTCCCAAATCCCTGTACTTAATTTGAGTTTAACCGCTCCCCAGAAATCCCCCCCCCCCCAAAAAAAATAAAAAAGCCAGACTCAATTTCACTGATCCAATTCATTAGAAATTAGCTTGGATACTATTTTAGTTTTCAGTTTTCTGGTCAGGAATGCAAATGCATTTTTAAAATTTTTCACCAGCCCACCTCTAGGCCTCTGTCTGGAATTCAGCTGGAAGGAGTGAAGTAAAGACAAAGATCATGGTATTCAAGGCACTAAAATACAAATGCTGCAATTTTTTTCCAGCTCAGTTCCAACTTACTAAATAAATGTTGCTTAGCCACGTCTGTCTTTCTCTGCTGAATCAGCAACTCCTGTTCATCACCTAGAGGAAGATTAATGTATTACTAATAATGTCATTATATTATAAGGAGTCTATTTCTCCCAAACATTAATAGCAGTCACACCCCAGAATCAAAGGAATTAATCCCTTAATAAGTTGAATCAAGTTTAACTCTCTGAAACAGGTACTATGGCTGGCTTTCTAACTTCCAGGCTTAATTAAAGCAATTAAATAAAATGCTGTCTATTCTTTTTCCTTTTTATTTGTAGTTTTCATTAATGTTAGTAAATTAGGGTACAGTTCTACAAATATTTAGTACTGGTGTAGTGCTTCCTATTGTGAATATTCTCATTTAACACACACACCCTTTCAGTAACTATTATAACATTTTTAATACTGTATACTTCACAGTTTTATAGCTCCTTCTATTTAAGGGCTTGGGAACATTTCACAACCATTAATGAATATATTTATATCTGTCCATAGCTTTAACTTTACTCGTAGAATTTTTGGTTGATGTTTTGTGGGGTGTTATTTGTTTGTTGTTTGCCAGTTAAATTAATATTATCTTTACTAATACTAATAATCATTTCTTCTTAGGACCTAGAGGCCCCAGGCTGGGATCAAAGCCCCATTGTGCTATACATGAAACACACACAAAAAAGAAAGAGATCCTATACTTAGACCTTATCCTACGCTCACCAAAGTCTATGGCAAAACTGGCATTGACTTCAAGGGCAGCAGGATCAGGCCCACTCACTTTAGGTACAGAAAAAATGTTGCATATTGATTTTGTATGTGTATCTATTTTGTGTGTCTGAATACTTCATAAATTCATTCATTCGTCGAGTTTAAGACTTGGAGGCATCATTAGGTGGTTTAGTCTGACCTCTTGTATATCACAGGCCATTAACTTTCACCCAGTTACCTCTATATTAAGTCTTGTCTTTGACAAAAGCATAAGCTGTGTTTGGCTAAAGCCTATCTTTGAGAAAGGCATCCAGCCTTGATTTGAAGACATCAAGAGATGGAGAATCCACCACTTCTCCTGGTAGTTTGTTCCTGTGGGTTAATCACCTGCACTGTTAAAAATACATGCCTAATTTCTAATTTGAAGTTGTCTGCTTTCAGTATTTAATCTGAATATAGTTTGGAGGTGCTTTAAAATATTTGGATAGATGATTTTCATTTTGGACTCTTGGTGTATTGTTATTTTTAAAAACGATGTAACATACACACTACAAGAAGTGCCAGGAGAAGGGGAAAAGCAGCTGGGATGGGAGGGAGGGAGAGAAATTAAAGTAATGGGCAACCTGCTTTAATTTACATGTCATAGTCATAGACTTTAAGGTCAGAAGGGACCAATATGATTGTCTAGTCTGACCTCCTGCACAACGCAGGCCGCAGAATCTCACCCACCCACTCCCACAACAAACCCCTAACCTATGTCTGAGCCATTAAAAATCATGGTCTAAAGACTTCAAGGTGCAGCGAATCCTCCAGCAAGTGACCCGTGCCTCACGCTGCAGAGGAAGGCGAAAACCCCCCAGTGGCTCTGCTAATCTGCCCTGGAGGAAAATTCCTTCCTGACCCCAAATATGGCGATCAGCTAAACCCTGAGCATGTGGGCAAGACTCACCAGCCAGACACCCAGGAAAGAATTCGCTGTAATAACTCAGATCCCACCCCATCTAACATCCCCTCGCAGGCCATTGGGCATACTGCTAATATTCAAAGATCAATTAATTTCCAAAATTGGGCTATCCCATCATACCATCCCCTCCATAAACTTATCAAGCTTAGTCATGAAGCCAGATATGTCTTTTGCCCCCACTGCTCCCCTTGGAAGGCTGTTCCAGAACTTCACTCCTCTGATGGTTAAAAACCTTCATCTAATTTCAAGTCTAAACTTCCTGATGGCCAGTTTATATCTATTTGTTCCTGTGTCCACATTGGTACTGAGATTAAATAATTCCTCTCCCTCCCTGGTATTTATCCCTCTGATATATTTATAGAGAGCTATCACAGCTCCTTACATCTGCCTGTTAGTTGTCCTTCATGATATATTCCGACTCCTGGCTCCTAAAGTGTAAGTTACACCAATTTAAGCCTCGTGAATACTAGGAAAGTTTAATTAAATTGGTTTTAATTGGTTTAGCTAAATGGATTTTAAATTGATCTAGTTATACTGGCACAAACTGCTAATGTAGACCCATTTACACCGGATGTAAATCTGTGTAGTTTAACTTGATGTGTTACTTATCAATGTGAAACCAATTTAAGCAAGTGTTAAACTAGTTAAGTGCATATGCATTAGTGGTTTCAATTCAGTTAAACTAATGCAACCTTTGTAGTGTGGCCCAATACCTTATAATCAAACTCAATGAGCCAAATTTAGAGGTGACCTATAAGAATGGGCATATTACACTTTAGTAAGTGGGTCTGCACCTCTGCATTTGGGTGTGGGAGAGAGACAAGCAGAAAGTATAAAAAACACTTAGATTTCCTTTAGATTTACTAAAAATTACTTAGATTTAGCTCTGACTTTGGCTCAATGAAACTAGATATTGGAGTTTATCAGAAAAACTTTGATGGAACTATTTCTGTTGGAGAATATAGTTCTGTCAAAATCAAAATGCTTCATGACATCCTGTCAATTTTGCCAAAATTTGTGTGTGTGTGGGGGGGATCTTCTACAATGTCAAAACATCCCATTTCAACATTTTCAGAATGAAATGTTTAAATTTTTCCTTTCTAAATGATTGTTTCATTTTTTCATATTGTATTATAATATAAACTAAAAAAGGTAAACATTTTGATTTTATTGAAACAAAACTCTTTGACCTGTAAAGGTTTTTTGTTAGTTTGTTTTGAATTCTCTTTTTTGAAGAATTTTGGCTATCCCTGTTCTGACCCTTCCTGCAAGCTCCCACCACAGCTGGCTACTGTGAGTTTTCCTTCCGAGGGCACTAAGGAGGGTACTTAAAAGTGAAAAAGATTTACAGGCTGCCAGACCTATTAACACAACATTGAAACTGTTAAAGAGCCATTCAAGTGGTAATGAAGCCATTTAACAGGCATTTGCCAACCCCAGGTATATACAGTCAGTTTCTGAATTTACTGACAAAAACAGATCACCCTCGATTCCACCATCCCCGGGACAGACAGCGGACTGCGACCTGACATCCTTGTAACGGACGCAGAAAAGAAGAAGGTCCTCTTGGTAGACATCACGGTGCCTTTTGAAAACAGGTCACCGGCCTTCCACGAGGCCCGAGCATGGAAGGAGTCGAAGTACACCCCGCTGGCCGAGACCCTGAGAGCCCAGGGCTACAAGGTCCAGATACACGCCCTGATCGTGGGAGCCCTGGGCTCGTGGAACCCCCAAAACGAGCCGGTTCTGAGAGCATGCAGAGTAGGTCGACGCTACGCCTGGCTCATGAGACAGCTCATGGTTTCCGACACCATCAGGTGATCCAGAGACATTTATACGGAACACATCACGAGTTCAATCCTTGAGGGGGCCACTTGGGGATCTGGGGCAAAATCAGTACTTGGTCCTGCTGGTGAAGGCAGGGGGCTGGATTCAATGACCTTTCAAGGTCCCTTCCAGTTCTAGGAGATGGGATATCTCCATTAAATTAATATAATCACAGAACACCGCCAATACTACACTGAGTAACTGAGACCACCGACCAGGGAAATAACCCACTTCCTTCCCTGACGAACTAAGGGACACACCCCACCCATGTACTCATTCGCTACACCGATAATGACTTGGACTCCTTATACATTCCATAGGTGGCGTACCCGAGCCCACTTATCCACTGACACTTTAAAAACTCTTGCACCCCAATCTGGGCCTATGCTGGTTATGTGATATGTATGTATCTCTTCACCCTTGCAACCGATACCTGTAATCCACCATAACCCAAGCCTGAGCCCAGATGTACAGTACCTTCCCTCTTAACTTGTGTATATTTAAATTTAAACATTCACTTTAATAAAATGTTTAAATCTGGTTTTACTCAGAACATGTTAGTCTACAGAACCTTTGTTTAAAATTTGCTTTAGAAATATTTCATTAGTGTGTTGCTGAAGATTATAAAATCACATCTCTAAAAAAAATCCTTGCATAGATTTTTAAATGCACAATCTGAGTATTAATCTTTAGCCTTAAATGCTTGGATCTTCAGATGTAGAGTTTTTTAAATAAATCCTTCAAAAGACCACCCTTGTTTAAAATACACATGTGAGCCCAGGCTGCCATTGGGCATAGGGGCACCAGTTTAATAATAGTGCATAGGGCCCCATAAATCCTAAGGACGGCTCTGTGTCTATGATGTCATTATCTCTGTGTATGAGTGAAGGTTGGAGTTTTTGGGGACAGTAGATGTTTAGCTAGAGGAACTCAAAGAATTGTCAATAAAGCAAGAAGGTGTTTCAAAAAGGGGACATTTTAAATTGTTTCCTCTGCAAACTTTAGTAAATATTTTTACTAAAAAATACATATAAAATTTAATTGATTGCTGCAGTATTATTTTGTCAAATTTCAAGACTCAATCCACTCATTAAAGTTTGAAACAGGGATTTTAGTCCTGCCTTAAGTGCAAATCTCAGTGCTATCCCAATTGATTTATTCTTTTTTGCTTTCTCTGTGTAGAAGACTATTGCTCAGATTTTCCTTGCCTCAGCTATTTGTCTTGTACCTACATGACTGCTAATCTGGTTGAGGACTATATGTGGTCCTTTCTGAGCCTATCAGTGTTGCTCTTGGATTGACAGGGCAGGTTGGAAGCCATGTGAGAAAGACATGATGTCCTCAGAGTCTCAGCAATTGCTTCTGCAGTGCTCTCAGGGATGTACTACAAATCAAATGAACATTTTTCAAAACATTGCTGTGCTGTGAGACTTTCATTAGCTCCACAGACAATCAAAGCCAGAAATACCCTACTACAATGATCAGCAACCTTTGGCACGCAGCCTGTCAGAGAAATCCGCTGGTGGGCTGGGACGGTTTGTTTAACCTGCAGCATCCACAGGTTTGGCTGATCGCAGCTCCCACTGGCCACGGTTCGCCGTCCCCGGCCAATGGGGTTTGCGGGAAGCGGCGTGGGCCGAGGGATGTGCTGGCTGCCGCTTCCCGCAGCCCCCATTGGCCTTGAACGGCGAACTGTGGCCAGTGGGAGCTGCGATTGGCTGAGCCTGCGGATGCTGCAGGTAAACAAACCATCCTGGCCCACCAGCGGATTTCACTGAAGGGCTGCGTGCCAAAGGTTGCCGATCTCTGCCCTACTATTTGAAGAAGGCTGAGTTTGCACTCTTGTAAATTGAAAATGTAGGACTGTTCTACTTCAAACCAGGGAAGGTTCAGATGGTAACAAACAAACAAACAAACAAACAATCTTTGTGTGGCTAAACTTTTACACACACACACACACACACACACACACAAACCCACACCCATACGTGAAGTTATTGAAAATCAGTTGATATGATGGATGAGCTTGTCATGGGGTGGTCCTGTGTGAGTCTCTCACCTTAGGTACAGACCACACTCACTCCAGGCCACCTTCACCACCACTTTTCTTTATTATACTGTTCTAACAGGCCATTGCCTGTAGGGGTATTTACATATTCACAAATCCCATCCAGCTCCCCCTCTTATTCTGTGTTGAAAGGGGGCAGTACTAGCATCACCCATCCTCCATCCCCTTCCACAGCCCCCTTCCTCTTCATTTATCTGCTCCCAGCTGCCATGGTTGCTTCTCCCTCTAATTAGTGCTTCAGCAGTGGTTCTACTTGTTAATTGATCCTCTGTTTAGATGCCAATTAACCTGTATTGGTGGGGATTTGGGTGAGAGGGTACTGACTCAGATCCTGTGTCACACAGCTCACAACATGTCTTTACTGCTGTTTTAGTGAGATCACAGTGGAGAAACGGGCAGCTCAGCAAATTACAGTGATGCCAAGGTTTATCTCTTTTGTAGCAAGCTGCTGCAGCAGGTGGGAATTGAGATTCATCCAAGATTGGATGGATAGACTTCTTGGCTGAGAAAGTGGTTTCACAAGCCACATCCAAAAAGGCACTTTGTCTAGAGAAGGAGGAGGCATGGCCAGACCACTCTGTGGTCGGCTATTCTGGCTGCGGGATGGTCCCTGGAGTCTGTTGCCAGTAGGGTGTAAATTAGAGGAACCCCTGGGCATAGAATCTGGTTTATGCTGGGGTCAAAACTGGCCCTGGCAATCACACAGTCCAGGAGATACAAGATCGTGTACCATTGCCTCCTCCCCTTCTTGGCTGTGCAAAGCTCAACCACTGCCCAGAATCAAGGGCATTAAATAACAAACTAACGTTCCATTATAAAACTTTTCAGACGTGCAAAGTGTTAAATCCTTTTATGCAATTAATTGTGCAGTTGATTAAATTTAAATTGCATCTGATTTTGCAAGGGATCTTTCTAATCTCCTACTGCACATTAAAAAGGGATTTTCAAAAGTCGTCAGTGTCGGCTTAACTGGTCCCTCTGAAGTCAATGATAACTCTCGCTGACTTCAATGGGAGCGGAGTTAAACCAGTGCTGAATGCTTTTGAAAATCCTTAACTACCTTACTAAAGTAACATTCTCTCTTCCCCCAGAGTCACAAATATACTTAATTAGGCTAATTCAGCCTGGTATTAATCGGCAGTGCTTTTCACCCTATAATGAAGATAAGGAGCAATTTATAGCCTTGCTACCGGAAGTGATGGTTGCTCTCTGCTTTTGCATTTTATAGTTTAAATCTTTAAATTGAACAGCTGCATCCCCTTCCTAACAGGAGATTGGGGTCCTTGCAAGCACATTATAAATAAACATTTTTTATTATTATTACTCCTCCTATTATGCTTTGGATTTATTTCTGAGTCCAAAGACTGCTGAAACTGGCTATGTAAATTACATTGATGTGAAGCTTTTCTACAGAGAACAGAGAAGGATTTTTCTTGCTAATGTGATATGCCGACAAAAAGTTACTTTTGGGGAGAGCAATTAATTCAGAGGAAAAGATACAGAAAACTATAATATCTGTGAGGGATTAAAGGAGGTTTGGAGAATATATATTGTTGCTGTTGATTTGTCTGCAATGTAGCCTAGCAGCCCCAGTCATGGACCAGAACCCTCTTGTGCAAACACAGAACAAAAAGATGATGCCTGTGCCAAAGAGTTTCCAATCTAAATATAACAAGCAGGTGCAGACAGACAGATGGGGGAACACAACGAAATAATGAGACAGTATTGGTCAGCATGGTAGGCAGTGATCTCAGCATACCAGCTGCTTAACTGTTGTCAGGTTTTTGGTAGGCATCATGGCAAAGGGGACTTGTAATGAGGACAGTCAGGTGGCATTGTGGATTTTTATGGGGAGCGTCTTCCAAGTGTGAGGAGCAGCATAGGAGAAAACAGAAAGGTGATTGTTTGAAAATGTAACAAGTGGGTGATGGAAGCTGGCATCATGGGCCAATTGAAGGTGGGAGTCTCGATAGTGAATGAGAGATGATAGGTCAAGTGGGACTTAGCCAGGAAGGGCTTGTCAGAGGGTGACAGTGGTCCTTTAAGAAGGAGCAGGGCCCGTGCGCCTATGACTCATCAGCTCACTCCAGCTGGGCTTAAGAGGGCACCTGGAGAGGAGAGGCCAGGTCAGTGTTGCTAGAGTCAGTCAGGAAAGGCAGGTGAGAGCTGCCTGGGAGTAGGAGGGTCAGGAGATTGGCTGGTGAGAACTTCCAGAGACCAGAGGACTGGCGGAGGTCCCTGAAGGAAGCTGTAGTTGGTACCTGGAGGATGGCAGAAGGCAAGAAGAGCAGCAAGAGAGAATTGCTGGCTGACTTCTCCAAGCCAGAGGGCTGGAGAGGATGGGAGGCCAGAGAGAGTGGAGGGAGTTGCTTGCTGCCTTCTAAGCCAGAGCCAAGGGCTGGAGAGGGCTGAAGACGGGGGATCTACAGTGGAGCTTACCCGCTTACATAGTCACGTCAGAGAGCTGGATGCAGGGGGATCAGTGAGATGCTCCCTTGGTGAGGATGATTTTCCAGCAGAGAGGCTGTTGGGGTTCCCGCTGGGAAGAGCAGGATTGCACTGCAGTAGGAGGGCAGATATGGCTGTCTTAGCTGAGGGACAGAAGAGAGCTGACAAAGAGTCAGGTGTGGTGGAAGATGCTGGAGTGTTATGTAGGGCACTCAGGGATTTTAAGGACTCTGGATGACAACTGGATTTTATGTTGAACATTTTGAACTATTTACACTATTATTTTGTTACTAAACCAGCACCAAGGAGGGGTATTATTGAGGCAAGAAAGTTTCTAATGGAGTTAAAGGGGGGCTCTGAAAGGCAGGAGCACCTGACATGCCATGGTCTGCTGCAGGATGGCGCCATAGGTGAGGTTGTCCTATGACAGGGCCTTGCAAATGAAGACAAGTAGTGTATGTTTGATGTGATGGTGAAATGAGAGCCAGTGGAGAGATGCAAAGGGAGAGGTGATGTGGTCAAAGTGACAGGCTAGAAATATGATCTTTGCAATAGCATTTTGAATGGATTTGAGCAGAGCAAGACTGCATTTGTCAAGGATGTTGCAGTAATCAAGACATGGAATGATGAGTGCCTGTGCAGGAGTTGTAGCCATGTGGCTACAGATGAAAACAGTATCTTAGCAATGTTGTGCAGGAAGAATCGGCAGGATTTAGACACAGCCTGGATGTGAGTATCTAGAGAGGGCCTGACTGACGTGCAGGATGGTGGTGGTCTCCACCGTGATCAAGAAAGATATAGTGAGGAGGACTTGAGTTGGGGAAAAGATTAGGAGCTCTGTTTTGGCTGTGTTAAGCTTAAACTGGTAGCTGGACACCCAGGAGAAGATGTCAAAGAGACAGGCTGAGGTTTTAAGTCAAACAGAAGGAGACAAGATAACAGTATAGGCCGGGCACACTTGAGTTCCAGGCAGTTTATTTACTAGCTAAGGGCTTAATACTCCAAGGTCCTAGAAAGCGCATCCTGTGGGGAGCAAATGCCCCCTTGACTGTCACTGATGCCTGAGGGAGTTGAGAATGCCGAGCAACTCCCTGGAGGTACTTAGTAACCTGCAAGATCCAAGATCGGGCCCTGATGTGGACTTTTCAGGGAGTACAGTTTAGAAGCTAAAGGAATTGAGCCAGTTCCTCCAATATGCATTCAATAATCAAATAGGTCCAAAATACAATACTTTTTGAATTGGGCTAATTAGCGTCTCAGCTTACTCTCTTGGAAGAGATATTTAGCTAGCTAACTTATAGTACTGACAGCCTGAAACATTCAAAAATCATAAGTCCAGATGTTAAAAATCACAACATTGTCTTAAAAATGAGATTTTTAAAATAGATTTTTTTTTTTTAAATTTGCCTTCTGGGTTTTTAGTCGATAGAGTCCTGTTTTCTCATGAGGGTTATAAACTTTTTTTTAAATAACAAAAGCCAAAATTCTCATGTAATCACAGGACTCTTGGAGCTTTAAGAAAAACACAAAGGGTGAAATTCTGGTCTCACTGAAGTAAATGGGAATTTTGCCACTGACTTCAATGGGGCCAGGATTTTACCCAAATATTGAGAGACTTATAATAAAACCGCCAGAGTAGGGAACACTGAACTTGTGTTCCTCATCACTCCTTCAAAATATTCATGCATTTATCCTCATAATGCCCCCTGGAAGGCCTACTGCACAAGGAATATAAATAACTTGCTTGTGGTCAGACAGGTAGTTTGGCAAAGCCAGGAACTGAATCCACATTATCTGCCTTAATCATAAGACCATCCTTCTTTTCTCTCCATCATTTCATCTTGATACTCCTCTAGACTAAACACAGGTCATAAGAAATCACTGTCATCCTTGATCACTGAAAGTAATTAATATGAATAGAATGTATTTGCTCCCAAATGTTGCATGTAAACCTAATGAAGCTTCTGAAGGCCCCCAAGAAAAGAAGAACTGTGTAGCCAAGCACAGGTGCTTGGCGAAGGTAAGTTAACTCACTAGTTTGAGTAGTGGTAGATCTGTCATTCTTAAGATGCCATCTGTTCAAAGTGGAATCAATATTCAGAAGCAAGAACTGGGTTATTTGGCAGTTTACTCTGAAGTCAGCCTATTAGCTTGATTTACTGTACATGGTGATTTGCATAGTTTTTCCATGATACTTTGTTTCAGCCCATTACATTTGACCAGACTTAAGAGTAAACGTTCCTGAGATTGTGGAAATGACATTAGCATTAGCATAAAGTTGAAACTGGAAACATTGTTTAAAAAGGGGAAAAATAGAATCTCCAAATTAGAGCTTTCTGTAATCTCGTATGGCACATTACGGTACATAGATTACAACACTTAGACTGGACATTTCCTCTGGGTGCAGTATGCAAGGTAATTTTGAAATGGAGACTAGTTTTCCCTGGAAAACTCCAAATTGTTTACAGCTGATTAAATAGTAAGTACTTTCATGATACTTGCACTTTGTGAAATAAAGTGGAGCAAAGGTAGGATTCTGCCAGCAACTTTAAATAATTGAAATGTGCTGAGTGATCACTAGCTTAATCTGGAAGATGTTTGTGATTTTTTCAGTTGCATTGTGCGATGGGATCCCTGAGGTACAACCTGGAACTGTGGGACCACTGTGCTCCCTTAACTTGCCAGCCTGGGCTCTCTCATACAATGCGTTGCCAGTGACAAACAGCAAAACCCTTCCAAGTGCTGTGATTACTCAGCTATCAACATGTGGAGGCACACACCCAGCAAAATTGCATGAATGCTCCCTAAGCCACTCATACAGAAAGAGCACCAGCCAATAACCCCTGCCCCCAGCCTTGTACTCCAGAAATATACCATCTAACACTGCTCAAGATTCCCTTGGACAGTGCAAGCTCATTCAGAAGTTTGCCACTACTTCAAATGAAAATGGATATGGACCAGTCTTTGTAATCTGAACTAAGATTCCCCAAGCATTTCAACCAAAACCACACTGTTTTAGTTAAAAGATAAAATGGGTTTATTAACTACAGAAAGATAGATAGTAATGTAAATGATTATAAGTAGCAGGCATAGAGATCAAAATTAGTTACCTTAGAATTTAGATTGTTTCTAACTTTTACAAACTAAGCAAGATTTGAATCAAGCACTCTCTCACCCTAACAGACATTACAGGCAGCTCACAGTTCCTCAATATACTGACTGGACTCCCTTACAGCCTGGGACCAATCTCCCTAGTTCAAAATCTTTGTCTGCCAGATGATCTTCAGGTATTGAGATGGTGGGGGGGGAAAGAGAGGCCAAGTGATGTCACTGTCCTCCTTTTATACATTCTTCCAGGTGCTAGAAAGATTTTGCTACAACCTGGGGTTAGGCCAACCTGCCTTCTCTGAGAAGCCTCTGGGATAGTGGATTCTTCTTGATGGGCCATTAACACCTGTCTGGCCAGTGATAGCTGCTCCTTTGTCCCTACTGAAAGGCTGGCGTATTTCACAATATATTTCAGTAACACATATAGCAATACTTCATAACTTCACATATAATGATAGCACATACAATTCAATAGGCTATTAAGGTTCAACAGCTCAAGACTTTTAAAATGATACCTCACAAGGTGTGCATTGTAGAAAAAAAAATTGTAATCATGCCACATGTGAATATGGGGGTTCCATGTTGCTACTTTGAGGTACAGAATGTCACACATTAGTAGCCCTGTTCTGAACCTGGACCGGGCCATAAGGCAACCAGCTGTTTGATATGTACTTGTCACTTGTATAGAGCACATGGCTGACTGCTGCTGCTGCCATCACCAAAGACCCAGTTGAGGGATGCTTAACTCTCTCTCTCCTGGTCTTTGTAATAGACCAGAGAGAGGGTATGCTGCATGATTCATAGATTCCAATGCAGGAAGGGACCATTATGATCATTTAGGCTGATGTCTTGCATCACACCCAGTTTCACACAATGATTCCTGTATTTAGCCTAGTATGATCCTGTGGCTGAGTTAGAGCATAAGGAAGGTAGCAAGTGGGATTCAAACCCAAGTCTCCAGAGGAGACTATAGCCTAAACACAGAGCCTTGGACCATTTGACCATCCTGACATGCCTGCTACTATGGACTCTTCTTGCCCACTATACTTAAGGACACAGCAGCAGTTGAGCACTGAACCTTCCATGATACACCTCTTCTCTGTGAAGAGTTATAGGGAAGAAACCACTAGCAGCATCCTCCTTTATCTTGTAGGAAGGCAGAAGAAGAAAAAGAGGTTCCTTCTCCTGGCCTCCAACATGAGGAGAGGGAACAAAGAATCCCTTTCTTCATGCGAGTTCTTCCCATCCCCTGCCATCTGTGCAGTACAAAGAAAGAATGCATGAAGGAAGGGAATGAGAAGGTAGCACAAAATCAAGGGAGCCATAGAAGGTTAAATCGTTGGCACTGTAGATAGTGTATAATCAGAATATGTCAAGGGGGGACAGGATGCAGTTCAGGAATAGAGCCAGTGAATTGGGCAACTTGACAGGAGGAGTATTGGTTATACCTGGGGGCTTCTGGACCAAGTGACACCTGCTGAGCTCTAGTTTCTGGGGACCAACTAGTTCTCCAGCCTCTGCTGCTTGGAAGAGGTGTCTTGGGACTAACTGTGCCTTTAACCTATAAGAAAAGCCATACTGGGTCAGACCAATGGTCCATCTAGCCCAGTATCCTGTCTTCGGACAGAGGCCAGTGCCAGATGCTTCTGAGGGAATGAACAGAACAGTGCAATTTTGAGTGATCCATTCCTTGTCATCCAGTCTCAGCTCCTGGCAGTCAGAGGTTTAGGGACACCCAGAGAATGGGGTTGTGACCCTGACCATCTTGGCTAATAGCCATTGATGGACCTATCCTCCATCTATCTAATTCTTTTTTGAAAATTATACTTTTGGCCTTCACAACATTCCCTAGCAATGAGTTCCACTGGTTGACTGCGTTGTGTGAGGAAGTACTTCCTTTTGTTTGTTTTAAACCTGCTGCCTATTGATTTCATCAAGTGACCCCTAGTTCTTGTGTTATATAAAGGGATAAATAACACTTCCTTATTCACATTATCCACACCATTTCAGATTTTATATTGCCCCGTAGTAATTTCCTTTCTAACCTGAACAGTCAGTCTTTTTAATCTCTCCTTGCATGGAAGCTGTTCCATACCCTTAATCATTTGTTCCCGTCTCTGTACCTTTTCTAATGCTAATATATCTTCTTTGACAGTGACTATGGAGCATTACTAGCCCAAGGATTGTTAAGCAGCAGAAGTTTTTTTAAGCAGGCAAGACAAAGTTTGTAGAGGAGAAAGCTTGTAGTGAAGTTATATGTCTGAATATGGTCACTCCTTAATTTAAATGACAGTAAGTGCTGTGCTACTGAAAATCCTGTGTCCTTTAATGGCTTGAATGACCTGTCATCTTTGGGCCTACTGCCTCAATTTGGGAGAACCAACGTGTAGACTTAAAATGGGATAAGGGTTAGAAATCTCTCATCTGAAAAATAATTCATTGCCATTCTGAAATGAACAGAGCTGAGCTGTCAGAGGGGGACAAATTTCCTGGATAGCCCTTCTGAATTTCAGTATGTCTGATTCAGAACTTCAGGAGCTAAGAACAAAACCCTTCAACACTATACAACGTCTCGGCTATCATGTAATTGTTTTTACTCATACTGTTGTCCCATCTTCCAGTCCCAGAGTCCCACTGCTGACATCAGTGTTGAGAAATAACAGAATTCTGGGGCCTTGCAAGTTGGCTTCCCACAGGAAGAGAAATCAGAAAGGTGGGTATATTCTAAGTGTAACTTCCAAGAATTGCCTCCAAATAGAGAGAATAAAGCAGAAAGCAAACTCTTTCCTACCTGCCAAACTTTTACCCAGGACTACTGCATAACAAACCTGACGACAATACAGCATTTCTTCAGAGACTAAAAACTTGCTCTCATGTTAGGAAAAAGAACTTGTAAGACTGTGTGCAACAGCACCAGTTGGTGTCTCTGGCCATAATGAGACTTACTTCCTTTCTCCAGTGCTTTGAGATCTGAGGATGAAAAGAATTTTATAAGGGCTAGGTATTAAAACAATACATTGTGGTCCAGTTGCTAAATATGACTATTCATAAATAAGAACTAGATTGTAGCTTTTAAACCCAGAGTTGCTTTAGAAGTTGGAGTGCAGAGAGGTACCACCCCAGTGCAGCGGAGTTGGAAGCGCCTTGTGAATAGCAGGGTGGAGGGATAGGAAGGGGAGTGAAGAAAGTTGCTGAGAGGGCAACCCCCTTGGCAGCTGGCATCCTGAACGCTGACATTACCTTTCCCCTGCCCAGGTACCAGTGCCCTGTCTCACCCCCCAGCCCACCCTGGCAGCTACTGCACATGCTCCTGCTCCTCCCCTGGGCTGGGTGGCTCCCCAGGAACACAAAGTAGCTGGAGAGTGAGACAGGGCTGGACCAGGGAGACCTATCTGCTCCCCAGTGGCTGGTCTTATCTTATGGGCTGTGGAAGCTGCTCCAGCCCCTCCTCTGGGTCCTACTCCTCCACTTCCACCCCCTGCACCTGTGCAAACACAGCTGGGTCCCACTACCACCACCTGTGAGAGCGGTGGGGGCAGATGGAAACATAGCTCCCCCGCAGTATGTCCATTGTGGTGCCCCCCGTCCCAGTGGCTGTTCCTGGAGCTGTGATGTCTCCGGAGGACACAGGGGTGGGGAGGGGCAGGGACGAATACCCACCAATCACGTGAGAATATGCACAAGTGCTGTGACTGCTCTGTACTTTAAAAGGCTGAAGTGTGCATTCCCTACTACTAGCCTCAGTTTGATGGCTAATGCAGAAAGACCAGAGGCTGTGCCCTGCTCATGGGCCTCTCTTTTCCAAAGTGTGCAGTGCTGCTGGTCACTCCAACAATTCCTCTTGAGAGGAGGGAGCATAACCACTTTGCCACGTGTTCACAACGGAAGATGGAAGACAGGTTCCTTGTGCTTTCCCTCATTCAAATAAGTGTGGCCAGAATCAGGTCTACAATCATTAACATACCTTAGTGAAAACAACTGGATTGTGTCTGCAAGCTCTTTGGAGTGGCAAGTACAATGGCAACTTGTGTTAATTGCTTACCACATCCAAGATCTCAGGTAATTTATCAGTCATTTTTTCACTTTCTGCATCTCTTTCCCCGAAGAATTAGTCATGAGACACTGTTAGCACAAGACTGTAGAATCCTTGTTTCTGACTAGGCCTATATGGCTGTGGGCGACTTAGCAATATTACTTCTCTTTTGTTGGGTTTATCACCAACATCCTTGGCTACCACACATCTACGTATCACCATTTGCAAAGAAGCGTATGAAATCCTATTTCTTAATGCAGATAATTGAGGCTTGGTTTGGTGGCTAGTAATTATTGACACAGGGGAGAATGGTCTGACTGCATTTAGTCAACTGGAGTTGGAAAAGGAGCAATTTTTTGGACTTGTTGTAAAAGTTCCTTTATCACAGTGCATATTAATAATCTCATGCACTGAATGAATGGAACTGAATTCTCCACTGGACACTTAGAAAACCCACTGCTACCATAGGCAACTGAGAATAGCGCCTGTTTGGGACGGATATTAGAACATGCTGTTGAGACCCTGGGTTTTCTGGCAATCCGATCAGGAGGCATAGCTATGCACCACTAATTGGACGCAAATCAGAATTGGGTTGGGGAATTTTTATTTAAGTATTTATAAAGTTTTTTTGAACATGTCATTAGTCTACAAAAAATACATGAGCATCTTTCATAAGGGTTCAGCAGCAATTTGTTTGGTTAATGTTTTCCACATGGATTCTTCTCTACAAAAGGAAACATTCGATTAGGAAAAAAAACACTTAAGTTCATAGTAGTTAAAAATCCCAGAAATGCTTTTCTGGCAGATGAGACACCATGGAAACAATTCTGTCACTGCAAATCACACATGCACAACCCTTTTTGCACCTGATATAGGCACACTAGGTCACCTTTTCAATTAAGCTTCTGTGAACATGTGCAGCCTAGCTTAAAGTTATGTGTTTTGGGGTATGCAATAGCTACAGGAGACCACTTGGAGAGACTGAGACACCACACGCTCAGGTGCAAACAATAAGTTGGATGCCTCAGCTATATGTCTCCTTTTCCAGCCTTTGCCATCCCCAAGATCATCCAGTGCCTAGGAGAAATCAGCAGATGGATGAACAGCTGTTTGCTTGAACTCAGTGCAAAAAAGACAGATGTGATGGTGGTAGGAAAGGGAAAACATGCTGAAGAAAATGCCCAACAATATGCTAATATCAGCAACAGCTGAGGGCACCAGAATACTTATTGCTGAGGTGGTGCAAAGCTTCAGGATCCTGCTAAACACTTCAATACTCCTTACCCCTTGATTCAGAGGCGAGAATTGCCTTGCTTTTACCTGGCCAAGAAATGTTATACTCTCAACTAAGCACCTTAGCCACAATGATGCATGCTTTTGACACCAGACTGTGGTTTATTCTACCTTAGGATGGACACGACTACAAAAAAAGCTGAAGCTGGTACAGCACCCAGCAGGACATGTTACGAACATCAAACACTGATGAAAGCACAGCAATGTGTGTTTCGTGAACTTCCTTAGCTCCCACGTTCAGTTCAGAGTGGAGTTAAAAATCTCTGGTTCTAATCCACAAGGCACTTGATGGACTGGGATCTTGCTACCTCAGACTGCTTTACCCTCCTTCCCGAGGAAAATATGCTTCACAGGAATGATAGATTGACTAGTGAGTTGGATGCAGGAATGACTGGATGAAATTCTATGGCCTGTGTGATGCAGAAGGTCAGTCTACCTGAGTGTCCTGGTCTCTCGTGGACTGAAAATCGATGAGGGCAAAGATGGATTTCTCATTTATGTAATGAGTAGTATGCTCCCTTTCTTCTGTCAGGCAGAGAGGGACTTCTATTTCTGAAAGCCATACACTAGAATGCTGCTGCTCTTGAATGGTATTGAATGGCTTATCTGTCCACCCCTACCTGCACCTCCTGATTTGTCTGGCCCACAGCTGACTTGTGCTCACTCATCCTGGGTGCCCCCTGTCACGGCCTGAAAAGTAAGTGAGATGCACTTATTCCTGAAGTTGGGCCCACAAGCTGGCCTTTTGTGCACGCCCATTATTAGCCATATCTTGTGCCCATATACTGTGTCCTTATTTCAAGCTGAGCCCAAAGGAAGCATTCAGTATGCCAACATTTGAAAACAGCGGCCCACAGAGAGCAGTCTGAGTTCTGCTCCCAGTTACAGCATTGCAGTTTACATGGGAGTAAGCCTGGTTGCATCTGCATCACTGACAGTACATCTACATAGGAGCTGAGGGAGGGGCAGTGGTGATTCCTAGCCCACGTAGACGTACCCATGCTAGCTCTGCTTGAGTTGGTGCCTAAAAATAGCAGCATGTCCATGTGGCACAGGCAGTGACTCGGGCTAGCCATTTGAGTACGTGGGATTGTCCTTGGGGCAGCTAGCCTGAGTGGCCACCTGAGCCACTGCAGACATGCTGCTATTTTTAGATGCCAGCTCAAGCAGAGCATGGGTACATCTATGTGAGCTGGGAATCATATCTCCCAGCTCATCTGTAGCTGCATTCTGAGTGTAGAATTTGACCTGATCGCTGTTAATACTCTCATTAAGGAAGTTATTAAATAATTATTGTTAAATACCCTTCTTAAAATCCTTTAATCCTTACTTTAAACAAACCTGAAATAAATGGGTTAGTGAGAGAAAGAACTGCAGAATTAAGCCTTCATTGACATTCAATAGTGTGAAAAAGAACTGCAGAATTAGGCCTCAGTTGACATTTAAGAGTGTCTTAAATTCCTACACTCAGGTGTGTTGGTTTCTAAGCTTACATGTTTGTGTGCCATTTTGGATTTCCAGAGATACATCATGTTTCAGGTAAGTAACACACAGAGTGGTTGCTGTCAGAATCAGCATTCGTCGACAGTTACCCCACAGCTGTTAATCTAAGGGCTTGATCCTGAAAATCCTTATGTTTGAGTAATCATTATTTTTAATGGCTATTCATCTGAAATATATTGTAAACGAATGTAAATGCAAATGGTGCAGAGCACATATACAGCCTTAGAAACAAACAAAAAGATCCCTGATTGCTAATAACTTAGCAATCAGATGCTGTTATACTTTCTAGCTCTCACTTCAGGCTGCTTCTCAGACATTTCTCAAAAGATTATTTTTGCAGTGTAAAGTATAATCCTGTTTTCCAATAGAGCTAATGGCTGTCTTTGCCATGAATCTTCATGCATTGCTTCTATTAGCAAGGAGTATACTGGAGGATGGAATTAAACTTCCTGTAGCTAAACTGCAATAATAACTGCAGTGTGTTTGGACCATGCGTCTGGCATTCTGCTGTGTCATTTTTCTCAAGTGTTGCCCAGTTATAGACATCCAATACAGCATTTAATCAAGCTGACATTGACGATGGTACGCTGAAGTTTTAACAAAATATTATTAGTGAGGAAAGTGACTGAGAGCATTTGACTTGATTTATAGCAGTAATGCCCCAAAAGCCAGCTCACTGCATACTTTCTTTAAGCAAATGGCCTCTGTCAGACTCTCATTGAATGACTTTGTGTTTGCACTACAAAACTAATCTATCACAATTGACTCAGCCATGCAAACAGAAGTGTACAGAATAAAAAAAGAAAATCTCTTAGTAACATGTGTGTGTATGTGTATGGGCAGGGATAGAATAAAATCCCATGCTCATTGTGGTAGTGATATCCTTGATAGTGTAGCACAAAGATTTACAGGCACCTTTTAATTACGTTAATAACTTACTTGATGTGTCACCCCTTTGGAGTAGTGCACACATTTCAAATAAATGCAGATGTACTACTGCCAACCAGACATGCCAAACCAGTGAAAAAAAATTGGGATTGTTTTTGGCTTAATTGGCTTGTGAATTGCTTGTTGGCTAGTTTTTGGCTTGTCGCTTCTCTTTTTTGATCGGCTCCCAGCAAGAAGGGGCAAAGGGGGGGGGGGGAGTCAGGGGTGCACAGCAGGACCACCACAGTCCCAGACTGCATGCCGGGGGATCTAGTCAGAGAGAGTTGGGGTTCTTAGGGACTGGCTTGTTTTGGAATGGGATTAGCTTGATTTTTGGCTTGTTGTGATAGTCGGGGTGCTTATTTACCACATGAAAGTTGGCAGCTGTGCTGCCAACCCAAAGCATTCAAAATCATGAGGGAGGCCCCCAGAATTATGAGATTGACTTAAAAAAATCATGAGATTTCACAAAACAATAAGTCTTGGAGTCTATGTATTTGCCTTGTGATTTTTGATTCATTTCAAGCTTTTTTCCCCCACAAGCACTAGGGCTAGAAACATAATCTTTTATATGACAGCTAAAATCCTTACGTAATGTTATGGCTCAAGGAACTTGATATTTAAGAAAACCATCACGTATTGCAAGGCTTGCAACAAAATTGTGAGCACTGGTAGTACTGCAGATAAAGCCTGTGTGTCGTATTACAGAGTCAGGTATTACATATATTTATGTTACAGAGTCTATACCCACTCGTGTTCTTCCTCAATTTTATATGCAATAGATATAAATAAAGAGATCTGGCCCAATTCTCTCTTTAGTAATATACACAACTCCTATTGAAGTCAATAGCAGTGAATCCAAGGGTAAAAATTGGCCCATGGATGGGTTGCATGTAAAATATTGCCCCAGAGGGGCAAAAATAACTCCTGAGAGTGTGGTATGCTGTCTGACAGTTGTAAGCACAATCTAGACATTTTTTTTTTTAAGAGGGAAAATTTTGCACCATTATTGCCCTTGTCTCATTATTATCCCCCTTGATTTTTACCTCTCCTGGATTCCTCCCCAGCCATTTCCCTCTGTCATTACACCTGTCTCCCTACCCATTTGCATTTCTCCTTCCTCCTACTCCCTTATCTCTTACTTCTCTTCACCTGCTCCCCAGGTTCCTTGACTATCCCCCACCTCTTTAGCCCATTGTCTCCTTGCCTGCCTTGTCTCAGCTCCTCCACCTCAACAGGCAGAAGAGATCCTCACTGACCTATTATTAAGTCCATGTAGCTGGGAAAGCTAGCAGAAGAGCCAGAGATGTTACATCAAGTTGTGGGGCCCGCAGTTCCAGAATTTAAGGGGTGGTAAGAGTCCAGGCAGGGTTCTCACTGTATCAGTGCTCAATCAATCTAATAGTCATTGGCAGCACCAGCTACTGTTCGCATGCAGTCAGTTGGATAAGTTGATGTCCAGCATGCTTTATTTCTCTTTGACTGATAGAAATAGCACTTTTGGCTTCATTTGATTAACAAATCAAGTTAGGCTAGGTCTACACTACCCGCCTGAATCGGCGGGTAGAAATAGACCTCTCGGGGATCGATTTTTCACGTCCTGTTGGGATGCGACAATCGATCCCTGAATCAACGCTCTTACTCCACCAGTGGAGGTGGGAGTAAGCGCCGTCGACGGGAAGCTGCAGAGGTCGATTTTGCTGCCGTCCCTACAGCGGGGTAAGTCTGCTGCGATGTCGAATTCAGCTACGCTATTCGTGTAGCTGAATTTGCGTATCTTAAATCGACGTCCCCCCCCCCATAGTGAAGACTTGCCCTTAGATTTCAAAAAAATAGCATGGATACACAATATTAATGTACAGATTCAAGTACATGGAAGTCTTCAATTTCCAAAAGTTGAGGTTTCTCTGACCTTAGTTTGGCCAAGTTGCACATTGTATGGACTAAATGCTCTGCTGGTTCAAATCTTCATAATTCCATTGATGTCAATGCATCAATGCCCTTTGACAACAGGCAAGGAGCTGGCTCTGTATATTTAATGCTATGTGGTAATCCTATTGCAACAGGGTGGCATGCTCATCAAGGACCTGGGGCCAGCCAGGCCTGTTCAGTTATCCCTAGCTGGGAAGGGGCCAGGTGTTCATTATAAAAGGCTGAGAGAGCTCAGGTGGGAGATTGGCTCCTGCAGTAGGCCCTGTAGCAGGGGGATTGAAAGGAAGTAGGTGTCTTCTTTTCAGCACTGAGAGATGCAAAGAGAAATCACCTGGGAACTGTAGCCAAGGGTGGGCAGAGGGGGAAATTGAGGCAGTAGTTAGCCTGAACCAAACCGGGTAGGTAGCACTGTTATATGAATGATCGCTAATGCATAGAAATGCTCATTTTCATGGAGGAAAATAGGTGGTATGTTCTATTTGTATGTGTGATATTTTTCAGGTTAATGTTGCAGGAGAAAACTCTTGAAATTTCCAGACTTTGGAATAATTAATTTCTCAAGCATAATGCTGCATTAACAATAGTTTGTGTTTCGCTTCCTTCATTGTATTAAGAATGGAGGAAAAAAATCTAGAGCTATGCAAAGATTTCTCTCACCTTGCTCTATGGACAATCCAATTGATTTCAGTGGGCTTATTTGATGAGTAAGATCCTACTCAGTATGAGTAGGAAGTTGACAGTCTGGCCCTTTACCACTAGATCATGTGAGTTCTTTGAACTACCAATAACTATTGAGCTTTTGCTGTACAAAGTACAAAAATGCTGTAAATTCCTTAGTTCAGAGCTAAGTGGCAAAAAGGACTAAGGCATTTATATAGGAGGTGGACACCTTGCATAATCCCTTCTTAGGGTAGCCAACTTTCTAATGTCTGAAAACTGGACCCACCCTGCCTCTTCCCTCAAGGCCATGCCTCCCCCCCCCTTACTCCTCTCCCCTCTTACCCCCCCCTCCCCCAATTCCAGTGTGAGCTGCCCAAAGGGACATGCTACCCCAGCTCCAGCAGGATACCTGGGAGTGCAGGTCAGAAGAATGCTGTGCCTGCACGGGGGCATCCCGGCAGCCCTGCTGGTGAGCTAGGTGGCAGCCCCACCTCCTGGCAACCCCCCCTTTGTGCTGCCTGACAGCCCCCTGCTCCGCCCACTCGAGCCCTTCATGCCCCAGAGCTGCCTGAAAGTGGGGCATGGGGAAGCGCTGGCTGGCAGGGCAGCTCGTGTTCCTTCCCTCCAGGGGCATGTTCCATGCCTGCTGGGAGCCCCTTATCCTGCTTGCCATGGGCCCCCGCACTCTGTCCTCCGCTGCAGCCCTGAAAACCGTGCTCCTCAAAGGGCAATGCATGCTGCTGCATCAGGGCCAGGTGACCGGCTGTAACTTCCCCTGCAGCCCGCGGTAACTGGACTTCTAGTGTCCGGTCAGTAGATCGGACTGGATGCTGCCAGGTTCCCTTTTTGACTGGAATTTCTGGCCCAAAACTGGACACCTGGCAATCCCATCAGCATACAGCACCTCCAGTTTTCCATGGGTTTGGGACCCCCTCTGTGCTATGCTGCAGCTGGGGGAGGAAGGATATATCTGTTTGGCTTCTCTGTCTCAGATATTAATTTACAATGATATTTTTAATCGGCTTTTGCTTCCTTCCATGTCTTGCAGTGGAGGGGTGAATCAGGCCATAAATTTGAGCCTGATCTTTCTTATGTGTGAATATACTTACTTTATATTGATGCTTCTATACAACAGCCTGCACTGAGATGTGGGGAGCGTGGATAGGCTCTGCAGCAACAGAAGTTCCATGAGACATTCTGGCTAACTCAAAGTTCTGGGGTGCGAAGTACAATTTGGAGCAGGAGCCCTGTCACCCTTTTACAAGGTGCAGCATGCAGTGACCCATGGCTCAGCTTCCCTGGCTGAAAAAGGGAGAGGGGAGGATTAGGTTTATCCTAGCGCTGCTCCCTTTTGGATAGTCGAGTGCAGCCTCTGATGCTTGGGACTTGCAAAGACTGGGAATTTGGCTGGCCCCCATGCAGTTGTATAAGATGGGGAGGGCTCCTTGTGCCTTCTTTCCTTCCACGTTAGCACCTGCATAGGGCCAGCCAACCTGGCCCTTAATCTTGGAGTCCCATTTCTTGTTGATCTGTGTGCAAGTGGAGCGGGACCATGTCTGCTCACAAACAGTTGTCAGAAGATTTCCGAAGTGGTGGAAGAGAGAGATAGTGTGTGTCCCGTCCCCTCTGCTGCCCTGATTAAAAATTACATTATGGGCCTGATTTAGCATTCGTTGCACACCCAACCTGCTGTTGCAGACTTAGTTTTGGGTGTGCAAGGAATGCAGGATCGGGTCTTATACTGTACTTGTACTAAAAAAAAGTTTTGGAAGCCATGCTCCATATATGATATGGTATCACGGGGAGCCATAGATACAGAACTTATTTGTCTAAAACTTTGAGAGGAGCTGTTGGTTAGTTTTAATTAATATGACATCAACATAAAGAACTTTTTTTTCTTCCACTGAATTCATGACATGCCTAATAAAATATGGCATACACTCATGTCCACAATAGGAAATCTATATCCGCTTGTATTAGGGTGATGAGGTGTAACAAGGTTGGGATTCACCACTGCGACGCCTCCTACTGGTTAGTCAGGAATTAGATCAGTCCAGTGGAGTGTTCCCTCTCGGTGGTATCCTGCCCGTTGTCTTGCCCTCAGGTGGCTTCTGAGCCCACGTCACTCACCAACTCGCGCCGTCCTCTTCTGGACCACTGGCCTCCGGTAGTGCCCCTCTGTCCTTCCACACCCCCTTCCAGGGGGTGGGGTGGGGGTGTCAATCAGCAGTCTCTATGTCCAGCCACCGTGGTCAACCACACACCCCAAAGTCTAATCCTTCCTGTCAGGGATCTGGCATGGTCTATTATGGCCACTCCCTACAGCCAATGGCTGGGTGTACTCCAAGGGGGGAAGGGAGGGACCCAGGCCCGCCCTCTACTCTGGGTCATGACCCAGGGACTCTCTGGTGGCAGCCTTGTTGTCCTTCTCTCCCCTCATCTGTCCACTTCCCTGGGCCGCTTCCCCTACGGCCCCTTGCACCTGCTAGGCCTTTCCCTTCAGGGCCTGCAGCCTGGCAGGCCTCAAGCTGGAGCTCCCTTTTGCTCCCCAAGCCTGGCCAGCACTGCGCTGTCTGCAGTGCTAGTCTCCCTACTCTAGAGACAGACCTTCCCCTATCAAAGGCCTGGGACAGACTGACTCTCCTTTCCCTGAGCAGCCTTCTTATAGGGCTGAGCCAGGCCCTGATTGGCTGCCTCCAATCTGGGCCCTGATTGGCTCCCAGTAAGCCCTTCTCTGATTGGATCCCTGTCTGTGCAGGTCCACTGGCCTGCTGCAGCCCAAATTCAGGGAGTGGGGCAACTGCCTCACTACATGAGGTCATCTGGGAAACCAACAAGGAGAGACTGTAGGAAAGAAAGCCAGTCTGAATTCATGTCAATAATAATAATAAACGCTTATATGAGAACTATACCAAGCAGTTCTTACCTATGAATTTCTGTTTTAGCTTTGCTGTCCATGTACCAAATGATCCTCCGCGTGGGATATTCCTCTGGAAGGGCAAGGACGCCCATTTCCACCCTATGCACAAATCAGAGATAATAAGGTTGGTGCACTATGGAAGAGGCAGTGCATTTGGTGCACCGGCAGCATGTATTTTGGGATGCATATGGATTTTTGGGACTGTATTGGAGGTCAAGTTCATGTGCTTGTGTAGTGCTTCCTGATCACACCCCATTTCATGGAAACATGGCTTCTGCTCGCATGGGTAGGAAGGGTTTCAAATCTTCACAACCGGCATAATTTTAATACAGTCTGAATCAGCATTAAACTATGCCATGATTTGATATGGGATTTAGAGGGCTAAAGTAGTGGAGAATGGCTGGCTATCTAGCGCCACTGCCCACCCCACTCCCATGTCCCAGCTCTGCACTGTGGGATTCTCAAGGAACAAAGGGGGAACGAGTGTTTTTGCAGAGCTGGCAGGCCATCCTGACCATTCTGAGCAGGGTCTGTTAGATTGTTCTGCCCTCTGCTAGTGGGAACATCTCGCAGCATTAGGCTCTGTGTTTTCTTAAAACCAACAGTGTATTATTTATAGTTTGCATTATTGTAGCACCTAGGAGCCCCAGTCATGGACCAGTGCTAGTCCCTGCCCCAAAGACGTTAACCAAGTGTTCAGAAAACTGTCAAAACTGAAATTGAAATTTCAGAATTATTTGGAATGACCTGAAGAAAGCTCCTGCCTTGGCAGGTTGGTCCTTTCAGACTCAGTTCAGAAATATGGACTCTCAAGACAACTAAATATCTGCCGGCTTTCAGAAAATGGGCAATTACATTTTGCAGGTGTGAGATTTCACACTTACGAAATAGATTTGAACACTAATGAGCCAATAGAGGCTTGAAAACTGGTATCAAATTTGTGCTGTGGAATTGGATCTGAAAGGACCAGACTTATTGTACCTGCGCACAGACCACCCCCAGAACAGGACAAGAAATAACAGCATGAGGATGTTTACCCTTTACAAATTAGGGAAATGCCTTAGAAAAAAAAGCCTAATGTGTTGACAGTTTTGTGGGACAACTTAACAGCCTATAAAATATGTTCCTTTCATATTCTTCTGTGTCAATGGACTTCTAAAGACACATTCCTTTCAGTGAGCTGCACCGAGTCCTCAGAAACTTCCCAGTGAGGAATAGAAAGTAATGGACATTACTCTGCTAAAATGCATCACATGTTGCTAGAAGGAGGGGGCTGATCATGAGTGGCACACTCCCTCTTCCCCTCCAACTCCACAGGAGCTGCTTCCATGTACCTGCAGCTTGAGGAGGTCATGGCTAAGCAGAAAGAGGTCAGGGCCAGAGAAGCATCATCCACTTCCAAATGTGCAAGCATTTCCCTCTGAAAGATAACTCATCATCTCAGCCACGCTCTCCTGTTTGCACTTTGAACTTCTTTTCTAAGGAGTACCTTATGACTGAGCACCCCATGAGGCAATGGTGACCGTGGGAGCTGCACTACTACAGGGTATGGAAGGGAAGGCCTGAGGTGAAGCACAGAGGCACTAGGTCTGTGTGAATGGCCAGCTCTCTTTGGGCACCATGAGATCGGCAGGTGAGGAAGGCTGTGCCCCATTCCCACCTCCTGGGGTTAGGGGTGGTCCTCCACTTTTATGAAAACGGGGGCTGGATTTGCCCAGAAATGAATATAGCAGAATGCTCTGCAAACGTCCCTTTAAATGAGGGATACTTGGGTTATGACATTAGCTTTTACAATGGAATTGTTTCTAGTCTGATGGAAGAATACAGGATGTTGATAGGTCCTATTCTAGTCTCCTGTTTGTAATCAGCATTCACAAGCACCATGGAAATGTCTAGCTTTGTCAAACAGGCCATTTATCTTGTTTATGTGGAATAATGGACAGCTGTTCACCAGTAAAGGATATCAAATATTGTGCCAAAAGTGCATTTTTAAAGGAAAGAAATGAGGTGCAGAAGACACTTGTTTGCTTAAAGTAACCTCAGCTCTCTAACTTCTCTGTCCTCTTTTTTTCATATAGTCAGGGATTCTTAGAAGTCAGCAAGTTTTCATCTACACTGATATCCTAGGGGACAGATGATTTATTCCCATGTTCTTTTCCCATCTTTTTAGAGGTAGACCGTACTGGTGCAGGATGGCTGTTTCATAACTTACTCTGGGACAGGGGTGGGGGGGAAGTTAGGGCCTCACACAGAAGGCGTCAGTGGTCGTTTTTTAACCCCCTTGAGCTGTCAGTGACTGCAGTGGTTGTAAGTTCCATATAAGTGTTAGGAAATAAAACTTTTATGTTTAAAATAGACTCTAGGTGTGGAAAAAGTTCCACATCTAAGTAGACTTATTCTTATTGAACTGACCCCTGGGAAATTCAGCTACATCTGAAGCTGTGGACACTTGCGGCAGCTGATTTCCCATCTGAGGCTCAGAATTCTCTGATTTCATCTTCCTTTAGACTGGGAGAAAAATCTTAAAAACAAGTGACACTAAGAGCCATCAAAACTATCACAGTGAAGTTTTCACAAAGTTTTCATTGAGCCGTCTCTTCAGAGTCCCAGGCCTGACAATGATCAATCGCAGCCTGCTACAACGAGGAGTCCTTGTGGCACCTTAGAGACTAACAAATTTATTTGGGCATAAGCCTATAAATTTGTTAGTCTCTAAGGTGCTACAAGGACTCCTTGTTGTTTTTGCTGATACAGACTAACACAGCTACCGCTCTGAAGCTTGCTACAGTTTTGCACATCATGATGTGATAAAGCGTGTTACCCATCAGCCTGAGAGAGTCAGCAATATCCCCCTCCCCCCCCAGTTTAGAACAACATTTCACTTTAACAGCTTTTCAAATTTTCTGATACAATTATTTAAAAAGGATTTCTGAAGACCAGTCTGTTATCTACCTGCATTTAGATACAGTTGATTGGAAAGCATTAGTGTCACTTAGCAACGTGTCCCCTCATCTTTCAGGGAGGTGATGAAACCGCATGCTCAGAGTGATGAATTTTTCTTTTTGCTACACAACAATAATATGTGCTCCATAAGTGCTAGTCCTGAGCACAACAGAAGTTTTATTAATAATTGTTACAATGTCATATGATTGTTATTGAGTAATTTTAACACTGGGATAAGGGGAGGACAACGTGCAAAACGTTAATGATCTGGTAAGCCAAAAGCTTTTGCTCCCAGTGTAACTGACTGCCCTGCCTTCCGGGCGGCACTACATTTTTGCTTTTCTGTGATCACACATGGGAATCTGATTTACTTTTGTTGACATCAATGGGAATTCTCATTGACTCCAGTGTACACAGGATCAGGCTCATGGAGTGCAGCAGTGTAAGAGAAGGGGGCTGGGGAAAGATCAAAGATACAATGCTAGAATCAGAACAAAATCTAAGATTTGATCACCCCTGAACTCTGGGAATGTTGGAATTTGGAATCCAATACAAACTTGGTGGCTCAGGCCCATCTCATCTCAACAGGTGCCCCAGAGGGAATGAACACATCAGGTAATCAAGTGATCCATCTCCTGTCGCCCATTCCCAGCTTCTGGCAAACAGAGGATAGGGCACCATCACCGCCCAATGAAAAAATGCCCTCTATATTAATGAAATTCTCACCTATGTTCTCACAGTCTCATTTGTACCTTTTCACATGATGTGCCGTATAATCAATATTCCTTCTAAGATGTATGCATATGTGACTACTCCCTCTGCAAATAGATCAAGCCACACCTTTTAGAAGTGGATTACACACCTCTGCAGCCTTTCTCCTGCCTTTGGCTGCTCCAAGGGGAGCTACCAGGTCCTGAATGGCCTCCTGCTTCTGCCGTTGCTGAGTGTGTTGAGAGTCTATAACACCAACTAGTTGCTAGTAGTTTGCAGGTCTTGTTGTTGTTCCTTAATTACTTTGCACTTTTAGGCAATAGCGCAAAGTCACCTTCTTATTTTTCGGGAGAGTTGGTATGTGGTAGAGATGGGAAGGCTGGATAATAAATATTTAACCATCTCCTGAGTAAGGTCCAGCAAACTCATTGCAAAGTTAGATGCCTGTCTGGATGGAGGCATTTGGGGGATTAAGCTAAACATTAGGGAATGAAAGATGCTCTCCTAATATCGGAAGGTACTAAATGTTTGGGTACACATTGTGTTTTGGGAAATGTGTGTGTGTGTGTGTGTGTGTGTGAATGAGTTTTATTGTTTGTTTTTTCCCCACCTCAGTAATCGAGAAAACTCTACCGTGAACAATGGATGAACTGCTTTGACTTTTTTTTTTTTAACTAATTAAAATGTGCTCACCGGTAACAATAAGAGCAGGAAATAAGTGATATAGGTCAAGGAGGAAGGTTATGCATTTGAAAATACCCAAATAAATACGTATTCTACATGGCTGAAATAAATCCAGCAATGTTTTTGACTTTGGAAGGGAAGAAGGATGGTCTTGTGGCTAATGAAGAGTACTACAAGTCAGGCACTAAAAGTCTACAGATTTCCTATGTGGTCTTGAGAGAGTCTGTTAAACTCTCTGTGCCTCAGTTTCCTAATCTGTATAATGAGGATGATGCTACTTGCTATTTCATAGACATATTGCAAAGCTAAAGCAATCCCTCTTCAGAAAGAAGATTGACCTTGGATGGGAGGTGTGGTATAACTGTAAAGCAGTAAGGTAGGGTGGAATTTTCAAACATGTCTGATTTTTTCAATGGGATTTGTGCTCTTAAGGGTTTGTCTACATAAGGAAATATACTAGCATAAGTATGTCAGTATAGTTATATCACTATAACGGAGTGTCCACACAATGAGTTATACTGGTTTAACTACAGTGGTATAATTATACCAAGATGGTTGTGCTTTTGAAAATCCCGCACAGGATGACTCTCCCTGGGGCAGTAACAACAAAGGATTGTAAGATAAATTCAGGAGCATTCCAATGTAGTAAACAAAAATGTAAGCATTTACAAGATTAGGTCCTATGCACAAAGTAGTCTCACTCCGCTCAATGGGACTAGTAATGTGTGTAAGTGTTCGCAGGATTGAGGTCTAAAAGTTAATATAGGTACGTTTGATCTGTTTTGACAGTGATGTCAATTTAAGTAAATCCACTCAAGGATACAAAATTATGCTTGAGTGGTATCTTAAGGGTGTCAGTAAACGCTCTGTAATATTAATTTCATTATATGAAGATTGGTATTATCTATTGCAAAGTATAAGAAAATTAAATATTTAGTGAATGCAAACTATAAGGCATTGTCTTGTTTACAAATGCAAGGATAAACTGCCATGGAAATACAAAATCTTCTTGCACTCCAACTCCATGTACTCATTCTTGAAGTGAAGCCATTAATGTTGAAATGGAAACATTTTTACATATAAATGAAGGATTCGCTTTTGCAGGGCTCAAATTGGGCTAAAATGTGGTGGTGCAATGTTCCAGCACCTCTCTCTAGCTGCTTTTTTCTCCAGAATCTTAGACCTTTATTTTTAAAAGTAAGTCTCTATCTGTAGTGGAGATAACTTTTAAAAGATAAACTGAGGGCTTGTCTACACTGGCACTCTACAGCGCTGCAACTTTCTCACTCAGGGGTGTGGAAACCCCCCCCCCGAGTGCAGCAAGTTTCAGCGCTGTAGAGCGCCACTGTAGACAGCGCCCCAGTGCTGGGAGCCTTGCCCCTCGTGGAGGTGGTTTGTTTAGAGCGCCGGGAGAGCTCTCTTCCAGGGCTCTGCGGCAACTACACAAGCCATGTTAAACCGCTGCCATGGCAGTGCTATAATGTTGCCAGTGTAGACAAGCCTAAGTAACTGCTGCTGTCTGTTTGCGTTTGCAGAGAACCTGAAACAATAAATCTGGGAGGTGTGAACTGCTCCATTTGTCTCAACAGGTGTTAAGTTGGAAGCTAATGATGATGGTTTGAATGTCAACATTAACTTTTAGACTGCAGGGCTCATCATTACACAAGAAAAGAGAGGAAGTTGTGTAGATCTACACAATGCAACATTCAGTCACCACTCATTTTGGTGCCAAGAATAGATGGGCTTGGGGAGTATCTCTAAGTATTACTTTTTCCCCCCTAGTCCAGAAGGAGCCAAGCCCAAGAATGCCAGCAGGGCACCAGAGTCCCACAAGGGGGAAGAGAAGTCCAGCAGAGCCCAGGGGTGTAGTTAAATCTCATTGAGGGGGAACTAAACCCAAGATCATATCTTGAACATCTGCACAATGTCTTGGAATGGCATCTTGTTTGTGTGGTGCTTATGTGGACAGAGCTACTTTGTCCCCCATGACTTAACCCCTGTGCTTTTGAAGCAAATGGAACAAGGCTTTTGAAACTCTCACTGTGGATCACCTCTTAATATAGACTGTCTTGCAGACCACATCCCCTACCAGCTTAAACCACTTAGCCTTCATAAAAAGAAGAACAGGAGTACTTGTGGCACCTTAGAGACTAACAAATTTATTAGAGCATAAGCTTTCGTGGACTACAGCCCACTTCTTCGGATGCATATAGAATGGAACATATAATGAGGAGATATATATACACACATACAGAGAGCATAAACAGGTGGGAGTTGTCTTACCAACTCTGAGAGGCCAATTAATTAAGAGAAAAAAAACTTTTGAAGTGATAATCAAGCTAGCCGAGTACAGACAGTGTGATAAGAAGTGTGAGAGTACTTACAAGGGGAGATAGAGTCAACGTTTGTAATGGCTCAGCCATTCCCAGTCCTTATTCAAACCGGAGTTGATTGTGTCTAGTTTGCATATCAATTCTAGCTCTGCAGTCTCTCTTTGGAGTCTGTTTTTGAAGTTTTTCTGTTGTAATATAGCCACCCGCAGGTCTGTCACTGAATGACCAGACAGGTTAAAGTGTTCTCCCACTGGTTTTTGAGTATTTTGATTCCTGATGTCAGATTTGTGTCCATTAATTCTTTTGCGTAGAGACTGTCCGGTTTGGCCAATGTACATGGCAGAGGGGCATTGCTGGCACATGATGGCATATATCACATTGGTAGATGTGCAGGTGAACGAGCCCCTGATGGTATGGCTGATGTGATTAGGTCCTATGATGATGTCACTTGAATAGATATGTGGACAGAGTTGGCATCGGGGTTTGTTACAAGGATAGGTTCCTGGGTTAGTGGTTTTGTTCAGTGATGTGTGGTTGCTGGTGAGTATTTGCTTTAGGTTGGGGGGTTGTCTGTAAGCGAGGACAGGTCTGTCTCCCAAGATCTGTGAGAGTAAAGGATCATCTTTCAGGATAGGTTGTAGATCTCTGATGATGCGCTGGAGAGGTTTTAGTTGGGGGCTGAAGGTGACAGCTAGTGGTGTTCTGTTATTTTCTTTGTTGGGCCTGTCTTGTAGGAGGTGACTTCTGGGTACTCGTCTGGCTCTGTCAATCTGTTTTTTCACTTCAGCAGGTGGGTATTGTAGTTTTAAGAATGCTTGATAGAGATCTTGTAGGTGCTTGTCTCTATCCGAGGGATTGGAGCAAATGCGGTTATATCTTAGAGCTTGGCTGTAGACAATGGATCGTGTGGTGTGTCCTGGATGGAAGCTGGAGGCATGTAGGTAAGTGTAGCGGTCAGTAGGTTTCCGGTATAGGGTGGTATTGATGTGCCCATCGCTTATTAGCACAGTAGTGTCCAGGAAATGGACCGCTTGTGTGGATTGATCTAGGCTGAGGTTGATGGTGGGATGGAAATTATTGAAATCATGGTGAAATTCCTCAAGGGCTTCTTTTCCATGGGTCCAGATGATGAAGATGTCATCAATGTAGCGCAAGTAGAGTAGGGGCGTTAGGGGACGAGAGCTAAGGAAGCGTTGTTCTAAGTCAGCCATAAAAATATTGGCATATTGTGGGGCCATGCGGGTACCCATAGCAGTGCCGCTGACTTGAAGGTATATATTGTCCCCAAATGTGAAATAGTTGTGGGTGAGGACAAAATCACAAAGTTCAGCCACCAGGTTAGCTGTGACATTATCAGGGATACTGTTCCTGATAGCTTGTAGTCCATCTTTGTGTGGAATATTGGTGTAGAGGGCTTCTACGTCCATAGTGGCCAGGATGGTGTTTTCTGGAAGATCACCGATGGATTGTAGTTTCCTCAGGAAGTCAGTGGTGTCTCGAAGATAGCTGGGAGTGCTGGTAGCGTAGGGTCTTAGGACAGAGTCTACATAACCAGACAAGCCTGATGTTAGGGTGCCAATGCCTGAGATGATGGGGCGTCCAGGATATCCAGGTTTATGGATCTTGGGTAGCAAATAGAATACCCCTGGTCGGGGTTCTAGGCATGTGTCTGTACAGATTTGTTCCTGTGCTTTGTCAGGGAGTTTTTTTAGCAGATGGTGTAGTTTCTTTAGGTAATCCTCAGTGGGATCAGAGGATAATGGCCTGTAGAATGTGGTGTTAGAGAGCTGTCTAGCAGCCTCCTGGTCATATTCCAATTTATTCATGATGACGACAGCACCTCCTTTGTCAGCCTTTTTGATTATGATGTCAGGGTTGTTTCTGAGGCTGTAGATGGCGTTGTGTTCAGCAAAAACAGACTCCAAAGAGAGACTGCAGAGCTAGAATTGATATGCAAACTAGACACAATCAACTCCGGTTTGAATAAGGACTGGGAATGGCTGAGCCATTACAAACGTTGACTCTATCTCCCCTTGTAAGTACTCTCACACTTCTTATCACACTGTCTGTACTCGGCTAGCTTGATTATCACTTCAAAAGTTTTTTTTCTCTTAATTAATTGGCCTCTCAGAGTTGGTAAGACAACTCCCACCTGTTTATGCTCTCTGTATGTGTGTATATATATCTCCTCATTATATGTTCCATTCTATATGCATCCGAAGAAGTGGGCTGTAGTCCACGAAAGCTTATGCTCTAATAAATTTGTTAGTCTCTAAGGTGCCACAAGTACTCCTGTTCTTCTTTTTGCGGATACAGACTAACACGGCTGTTACTCTGAAACTTAGCCTTCATAATCATGTATGCTTCCACAGCAATTGCTTCCACAGGGAAGTAAAGCATTTGTGGATTTCTAAATATTTTTAGTGTGTTGTCCTGTTTGAAAACAGTTAATCACACTGTCTACTTTGGCTGCTCCTTTCATCTGCCTCCCTCATCTCTTCTATTACTATCAGCTGGAAATGAGGAAGAGGAATCAGCACCCTGTGACCAGCCAGCTCTCTGCAGACCACCAGCAAATGGATGTTTCTGTGCCCCGCGGATTGGCAATCTCCGAAAGAGGAAACACGGGCACTGCTTTTCGTAGGTTTAATTTTGTGTGACATGCACCTGGTGTTCCTTTTATAAGCATTTAATCTTGAGCTCTTGACACCCAATTGCTCCTCACACCAGAAAAAATACAGAGGGAATATGATTGCATTGTTGTTTTTGCAGGAAAGACTTTTCCAGCTGAAGTTTGGACCCAGCCCTACAAAACCTTATTTCCAGGTGAAATAGTGGCTTACTCATGTGAATCAGCAATATATGCAGTGTTTGCGGAATCTGACCATTTGTCATCTTCTTTCTTTTCATCCATAAGTTTCTTTTTTCTTTAGTATTTGCAGGACTGTCATGCACCCTGTAATGATCACATTAGCAAACAATGCGTAGTAGAGACTGAGAGAGTCCATATTTGTTCCTTTGAGAAAGGAATCCTCATGACCGCTTTTGAAACTTCCCTTTTTTCCGTTTGAAATGTAGTTTTGAACACCTTACATTCAAAGGTGACGTGGCGCTCTGTGGGTGTGCTAGTTGGGAATGAAGTGTAGGACCCCCTTTCCCCCACTCCTCACCATAGGTAACCATAATCTGGCTGCAAAATACTGGTGAGAGGCTGACTAGTGTGGCTTTAGTGCTCCATAGCCATAGATTTATGTCTGGGGGTGGCAGGAGTGTGGCCTTGTCTTATTTCCATACACAATGAGCAGCTGTATACTTGGATTCTGAAGTGACTTTCTTTTTAGATTAAAGGAAACAGGAAGAAAGTAGGAAAAAATAATCCCTATGAGCGAATACTGTGTGTGTCTCTTTATAATGGCTGACAAGCACCCTCTGAGGACAAAATGGCTGGTGCTCTGTGCACATAAGGAGAATATTTAGAAATTTTAAAGGTGCAGTACCGAGAAAGGCAAACCATGCTTAGACCCCCTGCTTACTGGCAAGCAGCAACAGGAGTGCATTGGTAGGTACAGCCTGCAGTTCTATTAAAAGATGTAGCAAATGCCTTTGGCTGGCTTACTCCCTTAGTGCCCTGAAGGCATTGGCTTTACACAGGCATAATGCTTCCCTTCATGGCTCTTAAGTGCTGAAAGTGCTCCCTGCTCTTGAGCTTCCCTGGCTCTAAACATCCATAATTTTAGCTCTAAGGTATTAAAACTCTATGATATTGGTTAAGGGGTCACGATTCTTAGAGGAGTAAAGTGAAAATGTTTGTTGTGAGGCTTTTACCCTCCCTGAAAACATCCATCTAAGTGTATGTCTCCCCCTCCCCTCCCCTCCCCAGTGTTTCAGCCTCTATAACTAGCCCTGAGCACTTGCAAGCTGCCAACACGTTTGAGAAGTGAATTCCTTCAACTGCTTTTAAGCATTACAGTTTTGTGCTTACTCCTCGGGAAACCAGGCAATGCCTCAGTGGATGTCACCTGGGAATGGCTCATTTCCTTTGTGTTTTGGGCTCTAATAGAGGTTGCAGTGTCAGGAGGAAAACGTCCCCTGGCAGCTTGGAAACCCAGCTAGCTCAGAATTTCTGCCTGAAACAATACTTGACAGGTTCTGCTTGCCCACCCACCTGGTGCTAAGAATGAATGCTCTTCTCAGCCTGCCCCATGTGTGCCTGCTACTGGTCCCTAATTACTCACTCCCTCTAGCCAGGAAGCATGAGATAGGGACAGGTAACACACAGCAAGTGGGGGCTAGGTGTGGACAGTTTATGACACAGCACCCAAAGCAGCTCTGTGCAAGGAGAGGGGCTAGTGGGAAGGGAGTGATGGGCAAATATCAAATGCTTCTGCTAAGTCTCATCGGGACTGCTGAAATACTACTGGGAAAAAATTAGGGCAAACAAAATTCAAGGTTGTAAGATTCAAGGCAACTCTGTTTGGAAGGACTCCCTTCCAGAGCTCCTAGGGTTGCTGTAGCTGGAAGAGATTAGGAAACAATCTCTATTTTCCACAGGGGTGTGTGTGTGTGTGTGTGTGTGTGCGTGTGCTCACATTGGGCAATGTTTTGATTCTATAGGGGAAATGGTGGCATTGTCTAAACTCAGTTAGGCCCTCATCCTGCAAAAGTTGACAGGGGCAGACCCCATTGATTGACCCTGCATGGGGATCCATTGAAATCAGTCCATTTCTCATTTGTCTGGGTCTCATACAGCAACAAGCGAAAGAAACAACCCTATTTTTTTAAAAATTATTTGGTTGCAAAAATTAGCAGCATAAACTTTGTGTGTGGGGGCAGATTTCTATTTGAAACTACTTTAATGGCATAAAAAGACTAGATTTCCAGTTGTTGGTATCCCTTTAAATTTAGTCAAACTGGTTTGTTCCATCTCTGAGAAAAATGTGAGGATGGTGGGTGTGTAGGAAACTGGCAGTAAAACATGATTTCCTGGTTTCATGCTATGGGCAAAGCTTGTTGTCCAGCATTATAACAAGTTTGCAGTCTGATAAAATTTAGGTTTACGATCACTAGGCTGTGGGAATGGCAGAGCACTTAAAAAAAACACAAACTCTATAAATCATCCACCATCTCTTCATCAGCAAGCATTAGAAAGAAATTAGTTGAAGCCTGCAGTTAGGTCAAATGCTGGCCTAGTGATTGAGGAGAGATGTCGTTTCTGCTAAATCCTTCAAATGCATTGCTTGGAATGCTCAGGCGCACATACCATGGTCTGTAAGCTGTAATAAATAAGCCTCCGCAAAAATCTGTCTGAGGCAGTTGCTTTACTGCCTCATTGCTTCCATCAGCATCTTTCAGTGTTTTCATCCATTCTTATTATTTAAATAAGAAGACTTAATCAGAATTCAGAGAGATTGCAAATCTACCCTTCTAGTCTGGCTGAAGGCAAGGAATGCTTTTATAACGGTATCTGATTTCCTATATATTCAAAATAATAGAACATCAGGGATGAATTTCATTATTATTTCTGTGCCAAAGGTCAGTCTCCATTTAAATTGTCTCAGTGAAATATTGAACCGCGCATCAACTTGATTGAGTTTTAACTTAGTGATGGGCAAACACCAAGTGCTTCTAAGTCTCTTGGGGACTGCTGAAATAATTCTGGAAAAAAATAAGGCAAAACAAATTCAAGGTCACAAAAGACTGAAGGCAATATAAAGAGGAGTGTCAAGGGCAATCAAAAACTACTTCATTGCATCCTCCGTGGGCTACCTGAATGTTGGGTCTGGGCACAAAGGAGTAAATGGGAGCTCTGCACCTGCTTACACCCACTGGAGAAGGTGGGTAGGGAAGGATGAGGAATGTGAGTAGCATTGGCTGCAATCCCCACCATGCTGGCCAGCACTACTGAACTGGTGTAGGGGGTCCTAGTTTTGCTATTAATACAGACCAGGATCAAATTACTATGCCCAAGGAACAAAGGGAAAATGGGAAGGGAATTGTGTCCCTGAGGGTATGTCTACACAAGAAATGCTACAGTGGCATAGCTGCAGGTCTGCATCTGTGCTGGTGTAGTGTAGCAACTTTCTCCATCACTGCAGAAAATCCATGTCACCAAGAGACAGTAGTTGACCTGGTGGTGTCTATACTGGGGCTTAGGGTGGCTTAACTACATCTCTCGGGAATATTTCATACTCCTGACCTGAGCAACGTAGGTAGCTTGACCTAACTACAGTTTAGACCAGCCCTGAGAGTTGTCTCTCTGAAGAACACCATCTTCCAGAGGTGCTTCTGGGATGGTGCAACTTAAGCATCACTCCTGGATCAGGGTTGTGCCCAAAGAATTCAAATAGAATATTCTGTTTCTCTGATTCATAATAGACACAACAAATGTCAACTCAGTAATTTGTGGTTTAAACCTGGACCCTTTTCCTTTTCTAGCTTTCTTTCCCTTGTGTACTCTTCTCCTATAACACACATTCTCTGTAAAACTAGACTTAAAAACCCACCACCCTAAAAGAACACTGACAAGGTTGATTGGCCCAACATTTGACTCAATACCTCTCTCTTTATACTTCTGTCAGTGACACAAACCATCTAAATCAATTTGAGAGCCAAAAATATCACCCGAATGACCTCCTTGTTGCTGGTTCAATCTCACTGACACTGAAACAGCATGTGGAGAAGTTATTTATGTCATTATCCCCCAACAAAACCAAAAAGCTGGGTCAGAATTTGTACAATAGCCTGTATCTGATCATAAATTTTTTTTAGTTTCAATGGGACTTAAGTACATTCTTTAACTGAAAGTGCCTTGGGGGTGGGCAGATGTACGTCAGCACGTACATAAGTGCTCTGCTGAACTGGGACCTAAGAAAGGGTCTGAATCAATGCCCACTGAAGTTAATGGAAGGATTCCCATTGACGTCAACGGGCACTGGATGCCCTTAATCCCTGGTTCTGTCTGAGATATTTGAAACACTTGTAAATACTTCAAAATTGATGTTTGTGAGCTTTGAATTTTTAGCAAGAATAAGCAAAAAATGGTAAGGCTCCAGGAGCCACATTTGGAAAAAATGCTATTTTAAATCTTTAGAGATGTACCATATTGCAGAACTGTTGTAGGTATTGTCACCCAAATTAAATCTTGACTAGAGTCAAAAGTTTGGTAGCACAAACCTTTTCCCATCACCAAAGATAAATGAGTAACGTGTTTTGTGCATGAGAATCCTAACTCCACCTTAACCTTAATTATGAAGTCGCTACTGCCATCTGCATAATATTATGTGAAGTAGTAATCTTTTAATTGACACATTCCAGTGGAAACAGTGTGCTAGTTAAATGACCATCCCAGTTAGTGGAAGCCTAAGAATAAATTATGCTGTTAAAACATTTGTAAAAACAAGATTAAAGTAACTGTGACCTACTTAATAGCCATAAGGGAGCATAAAATGAATGAAAGTCTGCAACAATGGGAATTTTATGCTAGCAAACAGCAATTTATACCCCTTGACTGCTATTAATAAGCTTACAGACAATATCAGCAATGCTTTAGACAGTCTGTTCACAACTAGGGGTGTAGGGTATTGGGATGCATTGCATTGCATCTGTTCTTTGGAAATCATCCAGATCAAGCAGGTGTGCTGTTTTTCAGGTTGTCAATTATGTGGAGTCGACAGTATGTAAATATTTGTAATAATCAGTTGATATTTTATTTGCGACTCTGTAGCATCTACTGTACATTTACCTTGTCATAATTAATACAGCAGTTATTGTACACTAATTAAATGTTCCAAGTTCAGAGCTTCCCAGTGGAGGACACCTGGAAGCTGAATGCTTTGAGCTGGGAGCAGGATGGGTGAGGGCATACATCTGGGATTTGTAAGAGGCAGTCTGGTAACTAAATAGTGAGTCATGTTCATAGGAAGCGGAAGTGAACTGGCAGCTGGAAGGTGGATTGGCTTGGTTAGGCTTGTCAAAATGGAAGGGATTTGGTAGCTGGAAGACCAAACAGGGCAGGTGCATGCTTGCGGGGGAGGGATGCAGCTGTGATGCAAGCCAGATGGGGTGAAGATCAGGAAGAGGCAAGTAAAAGGCAGGTAGAAGATGTGTCATGTTCCAGGAGGAGGAGACAGTAGACAGCTGAGACTGGGTTGGAGTATTTGGAGGGAGTATTAGGAACTATAGACTGGTTTAGAACCTGGCTCAAGGTGGGTTCTTGCCTAGTGCATCAACTCCCATGATAAAGTACCATGGCATTGAGCATGGTATAAAAATGCCTAAATAGTTATCTGCAGGGATCAGAGGTTAGGATGAGGGCCAAAATAGCACAGAAGGAGGGACCATAGAAGGAAGGGTTGGTAGCAGGTTAAACGTATGTGTGGCCCCAGTACCTCAATGCAGATTTATCTGGTAAGATGCCGAATGTTGGGTAAAATGACACCCCTTGCCATTGTAGTCATGAGTAGTATTTTATATAGAATGACTGGATTTAATCCGTGAGGTATTATGAAAATAGACTTTATTGAGCTAATAATAAACTAGGCCTCAGAGGTAGGGTTTTCAAAAGCTCCTATGTAAGTTAGACTCTCAGGTCCCATGGGAAGTCAATAGTGTTGAGTATTTAACTTTCCTAGATGCTTTTGAAAATCTTGCTGAAAGTGGATGTTTTAAAATAAATTAGTATTGGGGATATCAAAAAGAGACGCAAGGAAAATATTAGATTTAACTTAAACTTACTAAATTGGACCTATGACAATATCCAGATAATGCCTATTTATTCTTAAAACTCACAGGAACATGATAACCTGATCCCATGAAATAATTTGGATATCAAACAGACTGACTTTATGCCATATCTAATCAGGATGTTTCTTCAACGTTTTTATAATGATTTAGAGTGACGGGCAAAGCTCCAAACATCAGGAGATTTGGCTCCAGGTTTGTACACCCATCATTTCAATATGTATCTGAAGCTTATCTGAATAAGCCAAACATCCTGTGTTTGAAAAAGAGGTTTTTCACACAAAATTCCCACTCCATTCTTGTGAGAATTCCAGCACGTCTTGGGAAGGAAAGAACAGTTAAAAATAAAACTGTTATGTTGCTCTTTTAAAAGTCAGGGCTTTTCTATAAGGCAAATTAGTGTGTAAGGCAAATCTACTGTATTCCAGTGTTGCACTCTGTCCATGTGTGAACCCTGCTGCTGCATCCTAAAAGTGGGTGGCACACTGGAGTACTGTAGATTTGCATCTCAGCTTGCTCCCCCCTAACTTGCCAACAGGGGTGGCACCAGTGCAGCAAGCGCGTGCCTGGGGCGGCAAGCCGCAGGGGGTGGCATGCCAGTCGCTGTGAGGGCAGCAGTCAAAGCATGCCTGCGGGAGGTCCGCTGATCCCGCGGTTCCTGCGGCAATTCGGCGGCGGGTACGCCGAAGTTGTGGGACCAGCAGATCACTTGCAGATACGCCGCTGAATCTGCATGACCACGGACCCCCCGCAGGTGTGCCGCCGAAGGCCGCCTGACTGCCGAGCTTGGGGTGGCAAAAAACATAGAGCTGCCCCTGCTTGCCAAAGAGACATCACTTTAAGCAGAATTCAAGGTTTATACTTCATAGACTCCAATGGGAACCATCATACTTTCACAATGGTAGCAGTGATGGTGGCTACAGTCATAACTACTAAGATTGTTTTATTGAAATAGCATCATTTTTGAGCAAAGACAAACTTTTTCCTTGTTTCCTTTTTTGTTTTACAAAACAGAAACCCAAGCTGAAATGTGATTTCCAAACTTTTAGCAGCAGCTACTCTCTTCAGGGGGATTAGAAGAATTAAAAAGATTTAGATTTAAAAGATATATATTCTTGTTCCATCTTAAATATGCAGTATCAGTATATCAGCAAACACTACACTGTAAGGTAAATTAAATCTTACTGTAGTTACAGCAGGCTGTGAAAAAATATAGATTGCTTGTTTGCAGTCAGCTAAAACTTCAGATTTGGCCGTCTGACAAGAAAACATGTTTGTCACAATTGTCTCAAACAAATTAAAATAAAATGTAGCCCTGCAACTGTCTTAATTGGGACTTTGGACTGCTTACTTGTGCAAGTCATCTGCTCTTCAGGGAAGAGGCCATAGGCATGATTCTCCATTGCCTTGCAGCTTGTGTAGATAAGGGGAGTGCAAAATGGGTGTGTTACCAAATGAGAAGGGGAACATTTTACAGTTACTTTGCAATCACTTTGCTCAAGTGTACATGACTACACAAGGTCCAAGGCAGTGAGGACTGAGGACCATAGTGTGCAAGGTTTATTTTGAAAGAAAAATGCCCCATAAATTTAGGTGATATGGCTTACTGTAGGCTCACTCTTGGATTTAGTCAGACCTTTTCAGTGCCCAGATCAGAAAGGAGTTGCTTCCATTTTGGAAAGTGCTATCTTTCAATCCTTGCGAACTTCTGTGTTGCAAAACTCTGGTAGGCCTGTGGGTCCCCCACACATTTAAGAGACGTGCTGAATCCAGTGTGGATGTGTGTTGAGATCTAGGTTCCCTCAAACTTCTCTCTGAATCTGAATGCCTCTGGTGCTGGGAAATGTTCAGGTTTGAATTTCAAACCCCTCAGTTTGGTGGTGGTAGCTTCCAGTTCATTGATAAAGCCCATTACCTAGTTATGAAGTTAAGACTGGATCTGGAGTCTGGATCTAGAGTTTTGGTTCCAGCGTACCTATTTGTTAAAGTGGTGCCATTGTGCAGCTAGGGTTATCAACTTTCTAACTGCACAAAACCAAACACCCCGAGGTCCCTCCCCTGCTTGCTCCACCCCCCTTCCCTCCATCACTTGCTCTCTCCCACCCTCACTCACTTTCACCGAGATGGAGCACAGGGTTGGGGTGCGGGAGGGGGGAGAGGGCTCTGGGGTGGGGCTGTGGATGAGGGGCTCAGGATGAGGGAGAGGGCTCTGGGCTGGGGCGGGGGGTGGGAGCTGCGGATCCACCACTTGGGGCGGGGGCAGCGTGTGGAGCCTCCCTGGCCTGGCTGCCCATGCGCCTACAGGCTGCAAGGACCTGGCGGCCACTTCCGGGACCCACGTGGAACTAGGACAGGCAAGGAGCCTGCCTGATCCCGGGTCCCTGCTGTGCCACCGACAGGACTTTTAAGAGCCTGGTCAGCGGTGCCAACTGGAGCTGCCTGGGTTCCTTTTCGACCGGGCGTTCCGGTGGAAAATTGGACTCCTGGCAACCCTATGTGCAGCACACTCTTAGATAAGTGTTCAGTGCTTGCCTTCTTTAACTATATTCTGTTTAAATTGAATTTGCTCTAATATCTCAGTGCTACAAGCTGTGGCTAGGATTTTCAAAGGTTTTCCCCTTCTTATAATCTGCCTTTAGTAAGAGAACCACACTCCAGGGGGTTTTCCTGAAACTATATTTCACTTGCTATATCAAGTACATTACTGAGTTCCTTACTGAGTCTTTAAATCTTTGGACATAAATTAATGTTAAAGCAGATCAAGACATAAGGTCTGCAGGTTGTAGCAGCTTTTGTGTTTAATCTTCTTATATGCAACTGAATATTCTGCCTTTTTCAACCATAAAAATAGTATTTTCTTGTCTCTCATTAATTCTTGTAATCTTTCACCTGCAAAACAGACCTACAAATCCTATAAGGAACAAAGAGCATGTTAACACATTGAAGCTTATAGTATGACTTATAGGGAGTTTGCTCTTTGAATTCTGCAGTTAATGGAGTGGAAATTTTAAAAAAATTATGAATGAGTGAATAATCAGCTATGTATTGCAAGGCATAAGCTTTGCTCAGAGAAATTCCTCCCTCATCTGGCTCCTGCTGCTAATTAGAGGGGCAGTGGATTAGGTTGAGCTCACATTTAAAGACTTAAAAAAAAAAAAGCAACACAATCCTAATATCTAGACAGTGATCAAAAAGTGTCAGTGAAGACTTATAATGGAGTTTGAGGTAGTGAGGGGAGCAGAGTGAAGCTTGCTCGTATGTGTATTTAAAAAAAAAAAAGCATTACAGGAGAGCCTTATAATGAAGATGGAAGGTTCTGTAGTTACAATCCTTTGCTGTCTACTTGTCCTCCAGTATTACTGCAGAGAGGATACCAGCACAGCAGGGAATTTTATAGCAGAACTGTAATCTGCAACTAGGCGTATCTTCCCTTAATTTACCTGGTGCCACAAGCAATTTTATCAGCCTGACACTTGTTCTTAAAGAGATTGGGCTGATGAAAATAGCTCGGACAGAACTCATTTTTGAATTGTAGCACCATCAACATGCTTACTGTAGCAATGGAACACTTTATTGAAAAAGTACCTTTTAATACAGTTAGCTTGAAGTTGAACAAAAGGACAAGTGTTAACCATTGTGTGTTTCTTGAGTAAGGTAATTGTGCTTTGAGGTGGCGTGAAAAAAACAGTCCATCTCTAACAGTCTATTCAGGGCACTAGCGGAGCTTCCAAAAACAAGAACTATGTAGTAGGAGATTTTTCTTTTTAAAGTTATAGACTAGATACCTTAGGTCAGATTCAGCTCTTGGTTACACTGGTCTAAATCCTGAGAGAAATCATAGAATTGAGAGCGAGCAGTTGGCCAAAGTTTGAGATGCCATTAGCTGCTGCAATGTCATGACTAAAACAACAAGGAGTCTGGTGGCACCTTAAAGACTAACAGATTTATTTGGGCATAAGCTTTCGTGGGTAAAAACCTCACTTCTTCGGATGCATAGCATCTTCGTTTTTACCCACGAAAGCTTATGCTCAAATAAATCTGTTAGTCTTTAAGGTGCCACCAGACTCCTTGTTGTTTTTGTAGATACAGACTAACACGGCTACCCCCTGATACTTGAATGTCATGACTGACTTTTTACTTCTTTATTTCTTGGAGCTGTATACATTGCATGTGAATCNCAAATAAATCTGTTAGTCTTTAAGGTGCCACCAGACTCCTTGTTGTTTTTGTAGATACAGACTAACACGGCTACCCCCTGATACTTGAATGTCATGACTGACTTTTTACTTCTTTATTTCTTGGAGCTGTATACATTGCATGTGAATCACTTGCAGTGTGTAATCCAATCTTCCAGAAGGCTCGAGGGTTGGTGAATCGCCCTTTCACCAGTATTAATGGAAAAAGACATGGGGATTTGCTGACTCTGGAACACAATTCCCTGCCATGGTCTAGTTCAGAAGGCTGCATGGTGACTTCAGGAGCCACACTGACATTTTAAAAAGCCCTGACAAAGCAGGTAGCTTTATTTAGAAACAGGAAACTGACCTAGCTGGGTCTGGAATGGAGGCTGAAAGTGATGGAGTTATTGACCCACTCTGACCAGGGTTATAAGTAGAAATAAGATGGAGCACTAGAGCTGGGTAAATAACTGAAAGCAAAGGGAATGAAGGGCTAGATTCACAAAATGGCCAGGGGAAGATGAGGTGATGGTACCTCCCATATAACCTTTAGCTTGCGGGTTAGAACACTCACCTGGGATGTGAGAGACTGGGATTCAGTTTCCCCCTCTGCCTGATGTGGGGAATGGATGTAAACTTTGGTTTTCTGCCTCTCCGGAGATGGCCTTAATCTCATTTTTTAAAAAACACACCCCCACATACACCATTGGGCTGTATTCTGGGGTGGGTCTCACTCAATCACTCCTGTAGAAGCTGTTCTAATTTGTATAAATAATTAAATAATAACTGGAGGAGGGTCTTGAACTTGCCCCCCGAGCGTTCCCTAATCACCAGACAATATAGTCATGGGGCCAAAACAAGAATGACTATTCAGGTATTTTATACAAAGAGGAACAGCATCAACAGGAGTGATTGAGACTCCTACCCTGGAGCACCTTGTATCTCAGTGATTAGGGAGTCTCTGAACTTTGCTCTCTCACCTCTTTCTGTACATTAGGTGGGGAGATAGAGACTAGACGCTGGATCTTCCACATCCCAAGTGAGTGCCCTAAGTACTAGGCTGAAGGTTATAAGGGAGGCTGCTGATGTTGCCACTGCCTCAGTGTCCCCCACTGTTTTGTTTTTGTTTTGTGTGTGTGTGTGGGGGGGGGGGGCAAAACTACTCAACAAATCCATGTCAACTTCACAGCTAGGTTTGGGTGGACTGAAACTGCACTTTGCAGCAAATAAACTTTTTATTCGAAAACTTCCCCCAGCTCCACTGAGCAAAGAGTTTGGTTCAGATACGAACTTCCAAAAAGTGAGTGTACATTCATTTGAGGGTGAACAATCCAGCTTGGGGGGGCTCTCCAATTGCAAGAGAAAATGAAATGTTTCAGCTCTCCTCTTTGTTATACAAAGTTGGGATAAAACAAAAAAATAATATTTGCGTATAATGTCAGTGGGTAAAACTTTTAGAAGGGCTTAAATGACTAGGCCCTTTTGAAAGTTGCACTCAGTGTGTTACCCACATATAAATTATCTACAGATTTGTACTAGGAAGTTATGACGCTTGCTTTTAATGTTGTAGTTAGAATGTTCAGAAGTGTGCTGTGTGCATCATAGAAGCAAGTAGAGATGCTGTTTCTGGGCTGCAGAACTTAAATATCTAACAACAAATTTAGATTCACAAAGATTTTAAAAAGAAGGTTATTCAGTAAAGCAGAACTTGATAGTTCTTTTATATTCATCTATTTAATATTAAATCACTTAAAGGGCAGCAAGATTCACAAGAGTAAATACCAGAAACTGCTGACACATGAGACAAAACGCATGGATTCCCATTAGATACTTACACTAAATTAGTGATACACTGAAGAAAATATGTTGAATTTTTGTAAAAGCAAAGTTACTAGCAGTACAGTTAAAAAGCAGATGTAGAATACTGGAACACCGACTGTATACATCTGATGCTTCCCTTGTGTTTGCTGCTCTTGGTGAAGATCTCCTGTTAAAGGGGTTGACTAGCTCAGTTGACTTCTCATAGGGGAAATATGTTTTACCTTAATTATATGACTGGCTATTGTACGTTCATGATAAACGTGATTCTATTGATACATGCATTCCGTATATACAGTGGTCTCTCTTATGCACACACAGAGAGAAAACTAGCACGGATGCAACATTTAAGATTGAAAAATCAAACACCCGAAAGTCAGGAGTATAACTGGAAATAGGAAAAACAATGAGTAACTTTGTATATGTATCATGGGACAGATTCTCAGCTGGGATAATTTGTCATAGCTCCGTTGACTTCAAAGGTTGAAGGTTGATTGGTAAATGTTTTATCAGCATTAAATTCGGGATGAATTTACACATAAGTGGCAAAGGCACAAGAGAGTTAGGCAGGTCATGCTGGATGGATGCACATAAAAGCTTTCTGTCACATCACATAATCATGCACACAGTATGCTATGTGTCTTGCAGAAAAACTATTTTAGAGATTTTCAGAGAGTTTAGAAAAATATTTTGTCACTAGACTTTGTCTCTCTCTGCCTGTAAAGCCAGGATCTTCAGTGATGATGAACACAAATGTACAGGGGCTCTGATTTCGCTTATTTGTAGAGGGTTTTTGTGTCTTAAGCAGCTTTTCCATATCTAAAATGTCAGTTTTAAAGTCCAACGTCTCACAACTCGACAGGATTAGAAATGGGGAACTCTACTGGAAAGAAGTAGATTCCTGTCTTTCCAGTTGAACTCACTCCTAGCCTAGGAAGGTCCCAGCAGAGTAAGGACAATGGACTTCAAAAAAAAGCAGACTTTAACGAACTCTGAGAACTGGTAGGTTAGGTCACATGGGAAGGAAATCTAAGGGATAAAAGGAGTTCAGGAGAGCTAGCACTTTCTCAAGGAGACAGTATTAAATGCATAGCTGCCAACTATACTGATGTGAAGGAAAGATAGGAAGAATAGTATGAGGCGAATATGGCTCCATCATTGACATCCATAACTTTAACCACTTGCAAAGCTTTACCGGTCATACTCTGGCCTTCAGGTATTTTATGGACACCACAGATCCTCTTGAAGGTGGTCAAATATGTCTCAATGTAGTCAGTCTCCAAGTAACTCGGGCACACCTTGTCCCTGCTGTGTGATCCCTGTTGAGGGATCCGTCTTGCATTTCCAGCCTTTTAAGTTCATACTCCCTTTTCTTCCCTGTTTTCTGGGCTTCTGCTACCCACTTTTGCTCTACTGCTTCCAGATTTTTGTCCTCCAGCTCCAGCAGTCTCTGGTGGGCCTCCTCTTGCACTGCTTTCTTGACCTCCTATTTTTGCTTCTCTGCTTGTATCTCCCTTTCCTGGGCCTCCTGATTGTTTGCTCTAGCTGCTCTTTCCAGCCTTTTAGCCTCTCTGCTATCTCTAACTTGACCAGTTAAATCTGCCAGGCTGTCTTCCTGAGACACTGGGATTGGGGCCAAGCTTGCTTCCTGAGCCTGCATTTCCCCTGGTCTCCGGCCTCTTGGGCGGATTGTTCAGATCTTGCTGCTTATCTTCCCTGAGTAGAGCTCTCAGCCCTTCAGCAGATTTTAATGTAGTTTCCAAGTCACGTTCTGCGCAGTTTTTCCAAATGCAATCTATTATACTTAGCCTATATCTCTGGCTTATTCATCTTGTCCCCACTTTGTTCTATTTCCCTTAGCTAAAATAAACAAATAGAAAATAACAAACTGTAACTTTTTTTTGTTTCCAATCTTCCCACTTGTGAATCTCTTAGTATCTATAATATCTGCTATCTAAGTGCTTGGCGCATGACCCTTAGCTAAAAAGCAAACTGGGTGTAGGTCCTCCTGATTATGCCACCGTGATGCTTCCTGGGGGTATGCAGGGTTGTTATTCACCTCGCTACCACCTGCCCTTAGCGTGAGGAAGCCTTGTCTGTGCCTGCGCTGGTCAGCTCCCTGACCCCATTAGACAGAGGCAGCACAAGCACTCCCCTCTCAGCCTGCATGGGCTCTGACGTCCCTCTGCTGATAAGCAGTAGGCACATGCCAACCCCTGAGAACTCCAAACATCTTCTGGTATGCCCAGCCCCTGTTCCACTGGACAGTCACTCTATTCACAGACCCACTGTTCACAAGAATTGTACACACCAGCTCCCGGTTACAGTTCAGGATCATCGCCCCACTTAACACACTGCACATAAACTTGTTTTCACTATAAATAAATCTAACAAAGAACAGAAATTTGAGAAGCAAGAATTAATGGAAACAAATGATTACTTACAAAATCATTACATGCTTTCTAGAGCCTAAACATAGCTGTATAGAAAGGGATGCCCATATCTCTGTTCCATGACTTGATGTCTTTATGTACAGAGGCTGGTAAAGCTTTAATTGAGAGGCATAAAGATGTACAAGTTATGGGCTTGGTGTGAGAATTACTGAGTGAAGGTCTATAGCCTGTGTCATTCAGAAGGTTGGACTAGGTTCGAAGATCGTAATGATCACTTCTGATCTGGAAATCTCTGAAATGTCAAAATATGGTGGCAATGTCGGACAGGTTACAGAGTGCGATAGATATTGCAACCCTCTGTGGTATCTTTGGGGACCACTGTTACATTTATGATTGTGTTCTACTCTATGGGGGAGGGTTACCACATCTCCTCTGGGAATTAAAAACGGTGGGGGCTGATTACCCCTGAGGTGGCTTGCGAATACTGGTTCAGGCTGGGTTTTCCATAGACTAGGAAACCAAGAAAGAGCATAGAAGTATGAAGTTGAACAGACTCATGGCGGCTTTATTTCTGATCCAGTAAATGGGTGTGAACTTCTGACCAAGGGGGCCCCAATCCTCCTGAAAGGTTAGAAGGACTTTGGCTTACTAGAGCCCCATAAGACTTATGGGTGACTCCTGGTATGTTTAGTGTGCATCTAAATCTGTTTGTACCCTAAGCATAAATGTGCTTGCTTAGAGGTGTTGGATTATGGGCAAGTAATACCTGTCATGGGCAACTGGATAATAAGCAAAGCCTGGGCGCCTGGCTTGCTGAGGCTATCACAGTGTACAGCAGGGAGCTATGCAGTCTTAAAACCCCCAGTCAGAATGGAGTAGAACGTGGGTCTCACCCCTCAGCCATCACTTGTGTTTGGGCAAAGAGCTGACTGGACACTCCTGGTGTGTACCATGGAGGGAGCATACACAGAATGGGAGATACAGGTGCAGTTACCCAGAAACTGAGACACAGGGATACTCAGAAATCTTCTAAGAGGCCTGTGCTCCCAGCTATCCAAATAACTTACAAAAGAATTCTCCTGTGTTCAATGAGAAGCCTGTCTCTTTAACTCTTACACAAAGAGAGGCTCCACACCGGGTCTCTCTATCTGCTGACACTTTAAAGGTGTTAGTGAAACTCAGGAGTGCCCCAGAATGCACTGCAGGTGCCAGCATCAGGAAAGGGAAGAGACCTTTTGCACCCTAGGTGGTACTGCCAAGCCGAAGCAGTTAATTAAAAATTTTGAAGCAAACTCCAAAAAATCATGAGACTGGCTTATAAATAATGGGATTTAAAAACAACTAACAAAATGTGGGTCTTTTCGGTTGCCTTCCGGTTTCTGAGTCTTCGGGATGCATTCAGGTGACGTTCTCAAGGTTGTTCTTTGCAACCATGAGGGCTAGAAATGAACATATTTATTTTAAATATAAAAGCAGAGATTCACCCCTAATCACATGCCTTCAGGAGCTGAGGCGCTACAAACACACCAAATATTGTGGGACTCATGATAAAATCCTTCTTCTCTAGATCCTTCTAGGTCTACACCGCTCTGAGGCTTGGGGAGGTGGTGGTCCTCCCAGCATGTCCCCCTGAGGCTTGGGGTGAGGGTGATTCATCTTTCTTCATCTCTCCCTCCCCTCACCCAAACGCCTGGGAAAGAACAGGGCTGAAGATGCCCTTTAGCCCCATAGCTCTGGATAATGTGGGGTGGCTGGTGAAGAGTCCACAGTGACTGTACTCTGCATGCCCCCCTGTCCTCCTGGGCCTGGGGAAGGGATGAAGAAGCAGGGAACTGAGTAGCAGACAAGGTCACTAAAAGATATCGAAGAGGAAGCTAAACCTAGTGGTGCGTATTGAGTTGTATTAAAGTTGCTGTGAGGACTGAAATTGACTTGTTGCAAACAAGTTCAGCCCTCCCCTCACCACCCTTGGTAATCTTTTAGTTTGTGCCAGGAGAGGATTCCAATCTCACTGCCCAGGCCTTCGGGATGGGGTGATGGACATGTTCTCTATCCCCCTTCCCAGTCTGGAGGGTGCAGGGTAGTGGGTGGGTACAGGCATTCGTTTCCCTTTTCTTGTGCCCAGTGTGCTGTGCATTCTGGAACTCTTCAGAGGCTCTGGCAGGATCTAAAGGAGGAGACTGCTGGGCTCATTGGAGAAAGGCCTTTAAGCCCTTTCTATCTCTGTGCAAGATTTAAAGAGCCAGGGCTCTCATTAATCACCACAGAGGGAAACCTTTTTTTCCCAAAGAGTTGCCTGGCTGTGGCCAGACACCGCGTTGTTACCCCTGTGGTCCAGTCTGACCCTGTGCTACTGCTTAGACTATCAGAGATCCCTCTTCTCTCTCTTCCTTGCCACCCAACTGAGACACTAGTGTGGTGACTAACAGCATGAATTTGCAGCACAAATGATCTAGGAAAGCTGAAGGAAGAGACCACTGCAGCAGACTGCTGAGGTTTCCTGGTCAGATTACTGGGGTTAAGGATGGTTAGTCTCAACTATGGCTGCATGTTTGAAGGGGTTCTTTTGTGTTTTGAAGATGTTAGCTAACTGTGCTGGATTTTTCCACGGAGGGCCCTTCAGTGTTTGAGAATCTCTAGTAATTTCAAAGATGGTGGAGAGGGTCAGAGTAAACTTTCTTCATACCTCTGAAGATGACAAGATCATGTGTGATACAAAGCAGAAGGATTTCTTTTTTTTAACTCTTCTTTCTTTTTGTATGTGAATCTCAGCCCGCTACAATACCATCCAATACTTACATCGCCCCCATTACCTAATATCTGAGCCCATCGTCGTCTTCAGTTTATCCTGCCAACCCCTGTGCGGTAGGGAAGTGCTACTATCCCCATTTTATAGATTGGGATCTGGGGCACAGAGAAATTAAGGCTACGTCTGCACTGGAATAAACGACCCCTGTCATGGCCGAGGCTGACTTGGCCTCAGGCTGCGGAGCTAAAAATTGCTGGGCAGACATGTAGGCTCAGGCTGAAGCCTGGGCTCTGGGACCATCCCTGCTCAGTGTCTCAGAGCGTGGGCTCCAGCCTGAGTATCTGCACAGCAATTTTATAGCCCGAGCCCCATGACCCTGAGTCAGCTGGCTCAGGCCAGCTGCAGCCATGCCACAGGTCTCTTATTGTAGTATAGACATACCCTTAGTGTCTAGCCCAAAGTCAGAAAGGAAGTCGGTGGCAGAGCACAGAATTCCAGCATTTGGAATCTAGTATACTGTTCCCTGCCACCATCCATTGGGCATGCCATTATTAATTGCTATTGGTTGTGCCCCACCTACGCCCCACTGTGCCTGCTCTCTCCTGCACAAGGTATGAAGAGAGATTTAAAAATCCATGATGTAGAGGATTTGAGTCTTGTAGACAGTACTGCTGAAAAGAGCCATTTAGAAATTCAACTTTTGCTGTCATAAAGTTGCATTGATCAAAGAAGATCTGATTCAACTCTTACTCACGCCAAGTAGTATGAGTAGCCCAACTGATCTCTAGAACTGCCTTCAGAAGTGGTGCAGATTCAAGTTGAGAGATCTTGATTAAAAATGGGTCATGGTTACACCCAGTGGCCAGTTCTTAAAGTGCAATTATAGTCTTCGTGAGTCTTCACTGTAGGGCAGACAAATGTTTTATAATCTGAACCTGTACTGGGTTAAGTCTCGCGTCATAAAAAAGTAACTCATTTTATAGGTAAGTATTTTTTTTTTTTTAAATTAGAATGACATTATGATTCTGAAAGTGAAAATGGCATTGTAATTTGTGTTCATCTCCATGATCCATAGATAATGATGTGACTGAAAGGAAAGCTGCGGAGAGAAAGGACAAATATTTAAGACCCAGTTGATGAGATTGCTTTGCTTTGTGTCTGGGCTTTATGCCAAGAGTACCAAGATTTTGCTGGGAAAATTAGTTGAGAAACACCTATTAAAATGCACTAAACAGTAACAGTCTGTATATGGCACAGCATTAATACACTTGCTAAGAAGTGGCATACATATGATTGGACGTATCCATGCCAGAGGATCATTAATAAACCAGATATATTTAAACAAACTCCCCAAGGACATATGATTATTGCTATGTGATTATATCTTTCCTCTCCACACCTGGATCTTTTATACAGAAGGGGGATCTGTCGGCTTCACAATATTCAGCAAGAAGAACTGTCAGGAAATCTGGCCACCCACTAACATCTGGGCAGGGTTTTCCAACCAGATAGGACTGACTTTCTTGTCTGTGCAACTAGGCACGGTAACACCTTTTCCTTTGGTACCTAGACGATAGATACAATAGAAATCTGCAAAGTCTGCTTACACTGCATACCTGCACTACTGGAAATCTGGAAAAGCCCGGCATTCTCAGGGTTGAAGATATACTGTGAAACTCGCATAGGTTCAGCAACAAAGAGAATCTGTTCTTAGGATACAACTGGCTGCCTACACTGAATGGTGTTGAGCTGATGCACAGCCTAATGAATGGGAAGCATTTCTCTTTCCAGTTCTTGCCTGACAGTTGCAGCTTTGCATCACCGAGCAGGCGAATGGCTTCATGACATACAAATGGTATTTCATTTATTTGCTCTCTGAATATGTGAAACTTATTCAGGACCTAGTGGGACTTGAGTCAGCTGACCCTGGGTTAGAGAACCCAGGGCTTGAGTGTCTTCACGGACTGTTAATCCTATGTTAATAATTTACTAACCTGGGGCTCTGGCATCCACACTGCAGCAGGCAGACCTGAGTCTAACCAACCATATCCCAGACTTCCTAGTGCCCTCCCAAAATGTGGCCCCTCTAGCCCTTTCACCATGGTGAACTGTGGGAAAACTTGACTGTCCACCCTGCGCGTTACAGAGCGTTCAAACAGTCCACCGATACAGCCTGCCGAGCAGTCGCTTTGGTCTGTGCACTCCCAGTTACCAGAGCCAGCAACATGGAGGAGTCATCTTTCGAAGAACTTCTCTTGCTTGCACTTTCACTTACATGTCAGGAAATGGGCAGAGCTTCTGTGAGATGCTGGTGGACATTGGTGGATCAGAAAATGACAACAAAAGGCACCTGACAGAGCTTATGATGGAGCAGGAGGAGGAGGACACCGACATGGCAGACTCAAAGTGGCTGATGCTCCTTATGACACTCGGTATGGCCGCTAATGCCCCTCCCAATGTAGACTGGCATTTCTGGTGCAGGGCCACAAGCCGAGACGGGTAGGACCACATCATCCTGCAGACCTGGGATGACTAGCAGGGAGTCCAGGACTTTTGCATGGAGAGCTAAATTTCTGGAGCTTTGTGAGCAGCTTGCTCCAACTCTCCAGCATACAGACACACCCATGAGGGTGGCCATTTTGGCCCAAAACAGGGTTGCAGTACCCGTCTGGAAGCTGGCTACCTCAGCCTGCTACAGGTCCATTGCCATTCAGATTGGTGTTGGAAAGTCCACTGTGAGTAGTCATGGCAGATATTTCTGAGACAATCAGGTGTGTGGTTTACCCCAAGGTGGATATCAAAAATATCACTCAGGTAATTGCTGGTTTTGAGAGAATGGGGTTTCCACACTGAGCCGGGGCCACTGATGGGACTTATGTGCCCATAGTTTGCCCTCCTCAAGAAGCACGAGTACATAAACCACAAAGGTTACTACTCTGTTGTTATGCAGGCCCTTGTTGACCACAGAGGCCGATTTATGAATGTCATTGTGGGTTGCACTGGAAAAGATCATGATGCCAGATTTTTTCGGTGATCTGGAGTCTACATTCATGGACAGGCTGGGACACTTCCCACCAAATGACATTGCCATAAATGGAGTTACTGTCCCCCCCATTATTCTGGAGGACCCTATGTACACACTTTTGCCTTGGCTTATGAAACGCTCTCTCTCTCTCTCTCTCTCTCTCTCTAAGAGGCCTTGGCAAAAGATACTGTAATTGCACTCTCATAAAGTGTAGAATGGTTGTTGAATGTGATTTTGGAAGATTGAAATCCTGTTGGAGATGTCTACAGACCTGTTTGGATCCCAGAGTCGCCAATGCTGTCACATTGCTGTGACTTGCTGTGCTCTTCAGTCTTTGTGAAGCCAGAGGTAAGTCATTTCCCCTTGAATGAACCTATGACAGCCAGAAAGAGCACCTACCACAGCTGGAGCTCAATGCACCTGGGCAGCAGAAGTCAGGGATGCTTCATGCACCCACATCGTGGACTTGCTTGGCCCAATGGAAGAGGGGGGATAGTACCTTTATGAACGTGCTTGTGGGGAGGAGGATGGGGCTGTGGGTGTGTGTGTGAGGGGGTTTCAGTGCTTGGGGAAGGGTGGAGGGTTGATTGCCATGCAATGTGCTTATGAATGACACAACCATTTATCCAATGGGGAAGGGGAGGCTGATTCACAGTATGGAGTGATGTAAGGAAGTGACTGAAGTATGGCTGGTTGTAGTTCATTGTATTGAGGATTAGTGTTTGCATACTAATTCCTAACTGTCCCTGATCATGTGTTTATCTTTATTATTTTGAATACACATTGTGTGATATGATGCAGTGATAGCAATAAACTTTCTTGATTTCAAATAAAAGCTTGCTTTATAGACCTGTATTAGAAAAGTACAACATTAACCCACTGCCAGGCCGGCCAGCTGCCATTACCACACCAGTAACCACAGAACCTTTCCAAATCAAAGAGAATGCACTCTCTAAGTGTAAACAGTGAAATCATTTGTGAGGTAGAAACCCCTTGCTTTTGCATGCCCCCCCCCATCTCCTTTCCTTCCATGTCTGCAGTGCACTTGGCACCAGAGGAGGAGCGTGGAGGCATCCACAGGGTAGGGGAGGTCAATATGGAAGCCTGTGCTGGGTCACAGTTGCCCTGCCCAGCTACTTGTGGGGCCAATTGCATAGGCCACCAGCCACGGAGCTTTCCAAGCTGTTTCTGGACTGTATCTCAGGGTAACTTGCAGGGGACTCAGGTTGTGGTGTTGGGGATGCAACAGGAGCTGGTACTGTTGTGGGCATCAGCAATTGCAGTTGCTCAAACAATTCTTACTGCTGAGCTCTGTCCTCCTCCGTTAGCCACCATTCCTGTTCCAGGAACTGCAAAGCAAGTGCATGCTCTCACTGAAACCTTGTCCCCGAGCTGTGCAGCCAGCCTGAGCCTTTCCTCTTGCCATGCCTTCCCTCTAGCCGTAAGTCCCTCTATCTTTGGTATTCGATCTGCTTGTTGGCCCCATCCAGAACTTGAAGCATCAGTTCATCTCGGAAACGCTTCCTCTTGGAATGGTCCATGTCAATATGTTGGCCCAGGCTTCTGCTGCAGTGTGGGCAAGCTGTGGAGGTATTGCTGCCTGTTGGTTACACCTTTGAGTGGTTACAGAGCATTGTACAGACAGGCATGGTTCTTATTTTTTAAGAAACAGGAATTGTTCTAGCAAAAATCTGTGCCTTTCTGGGAAAAAAAAACTTTTACTTTCAAAATGGCTTTACTGTTTGCATGGGCCAGTTGCCATTTTCAACTCTGTGTGGTGGTGGGGGTTGGTGAGGGGGATCCAAGCCACTGGAATACAATTCCCATTAGTGAATACCTGCTGCTAGCTGGGACTTCTAATAACTCTTGCATTAAAATGGAACCAGAAACTTACTAGGCTTTGAGGCAGCTTCTTTCCCTTCCATGTATGGTGCTGGCTCTGTGGTAGGCCGTTCCTTGTGTATGTGGGGGGAGAAGGCATCAAATAGCTCCTCTGAGTACATCCACCCCAGGATTCTGAGGCCAGCAGTCACCATCCTGGCTAACTAGGTCATCATGCACCACGGTTGGCTCTGGGCTAGGTGCAGCACTTGGCACCTGGTCAAACTCCCCATAAAATAGGCATGATGCTGATGACCTGTCCGAGGTCTGGTTCTGATCCCTGGTTTACTTGTGCTCAATCTTGAGCCACTTAATCTGCTCCTTGCACTGGGAACCAGTCTGGTAAACTTGCAATGCTGCCACCTTCTTTGCTATTTGCTGCTTTGCATAGTCATTCCTGGTACAAAGGTCTTGTTGACCTTGCACCAGAGAGCCACCAAAATCTGCCTGTGCTCCCTTGACCATGAAGTAGTGCCCTTTGCAAAAGGCTTGTCTGTTCAGTCTCCATTGCAAACATAGAACACTCTCCGACGGCATCTTTGCAGTTTAGTGTTCAGAAGACAATGGAAGGATTAAATACTGACTCACTTTGCTGGTGCCTTACACCGAGGGGGTTGTTTTTGTTTCCCGGGAGTCGATTCTTGGGATAGAGAGAACAAAGGAAGCTGGCCCAGGGGATTGTGGTATTCTTTGGACTCCCAGGACCTGCGGATGGGGGACATCTGTCTACACTGGAAAGCACTAGGACTTTAACTCTGGGTCCCTGCTTGACTCTGGCTCAAACCCTCCATGCCTGCAGGTAGGTGTGTGAGGTTCTGCGGCGTGCAGTGTGCAGGAGGTTAGACTAGATGATCCTGATGGTCACCTTTGACCTTAAAGTCTGAGTCCTAGGACCTTAGCTCCAAGCTCAAGAGATTTGTGTGTAGACAGTTCGGGCTCAAGCCTGAGTCCGAGCTTACATTTCAGTGTAGCCATTACGAAGCCGAGAGACCTATCTTTCTAGCAGATTTTCCATTACAGACCCACTGAGGCCCTGATCCATAGCAATTAGAAGTCAGTGCAAAAAGTCCAGATCAAGCCTTAAGGACCTACTTTTCAAAATGCAAATTAAAAATACCATTCTGTCTATTAAAACTATGTTGTGTTTAGCCACAAAGTTTCACACTTTCATGAATGTGCAAGAGGGGCAAGGTTGGTGTGTTCCCCCTCTACCCCCCGGAGTGAGAATTTTTGTTCAGATGGTACAGGAATCTTAAGATACCTGTAGAAATAAGTTTCTGTTCATTTGCAATGAAATCAGCATAGCTACAAAACATCTATTTTCATCTGCTCTAACCACTGCCCGTTGAAAGCCAATTGCTTTGTATTTTAGTTTTTTTTCCTCCGATTCTAGCATGTTTAAAAATAGTAATTTAATTGCTCTATCTTATACTAATTAAAATTGTAGACTTTTTATTGCAAATTCAAATATAATTGAAAAGTACAGTAATTAGTGCTTTATTGGTTGTGTGATTTCAAATTATGTAAATCGCATAGCTACTACACCACATTAAGTGGAATCTAAAAACCAATTTGTGCTTAATTAACAAAATAAGTTATTAAATCTGACTGACACATTTAAACTGAAGTATTGCTAAACCATTGGTACTGTTCTGAATACAGGTGCCATTTTTATTTGTAAAAGTGGAAGATAAGTTGTTTTGTTTCCTCTGGGAAATGTTTCAGTGTGACACTCATTAATTGGTGAGAGGAAAGTGGGAGATTATGGGTTGTGTTTACTGTTGCTTCTGCCAACCTGAATAAAGCACTCAGGGCGGGTGGGCTGGCTGGCTAGCTAGCTAGATTCTCCCTCTGCATGGATGCATCATGTGTGTCTGAATCTCAGGGAATGGATCACATACCTTGATCTCATGCCATCTAGTCATGGTGTGAAGTAGAGCTGCAAATTATGCCACTAGTATAAGCCCCCTTAGCACGCTCATACTAATTGACAAGAGGTGAAGCAGAGCGCTGCTTTGCCCACCCCTACTTTGCCCCTGGAATGCCCCCTACTTCCTTCTACACAGGAACTATGAGGAGGGGGGCGTTGATGCAGGGGCTGGCTCTGCTGCCTTAGCCAGCTAGCGCCAGTGGAGAGTTCCCCTGCACAATAGGAATTCTCCGCTGGCCAATTTTGCCTTGTTTCTGTCCTCTTTGGGCCAGTCATGCTTCAGTCCCTGATGTGTTGGCCAAGATGGTGGTAGTCACACAAACAGTATTCCAGGGGTCAAAGCCTTAAGTCCTCAGCCAGTCAAAACTCTCTCTGAAGTCAATAGGAAGTTGATCTGAATAGAGGCGGTGGGCTGAGTTGTACCTTTAAGTCCCCATTGGGCCCCTAGTAAGGATCTGAGAATTTTCTGCACGATGTTTTGTCCACACACTTCAGTACCTTAGCCCTTTGGGTCAACATTACATTTGCCAGAAAAAAACAGTGCTGCAGATTGCTTGAATATTTTGCTAAGTGACAGAAAAATGTGTTTCATTTTTGCTGTCGAAGAAGAAGAAGAAAAAAAAGCAAAGTCAGCTGAAAGGGCATAAATGCAGAAGATGAAAGATATAATTATCTTTATTTGATCAAACAAAATTTGTCAGTAAATCTGGAGGAACGGCAACATATTGTTTCATAACGTGTCTGGGGAGCAGGCAAAGCTTTAACTTTTAACAACTTCTCCCTTATCTGTATTTCCTCCCCCTTTTTTCTTTCATGATATATTGATTTCACTTGTAGAAAAAGGTATAACGGTTCTTTACACTCACTTTCCTGGTCATCAGCTCACAACTCAGATTTACCCGTGAGGCTGACATTTAGAGCAATGGGGAAAAATAAGAATGTATTAGGAGATTGACAGTCTGATTTTTCTTTGTTCACTTAATGTATAGGAAGAGAGAGAAATCAAATGAATTTACTCCATTCGTTTCTGGACAGAGCCAATAAAACTTCTGCAAAACTTCTGCACAGCAGAACTCCATTACAAGCCATTCAAACCTCATTCTTTTCAAGGCTTCTCCAGCCTTACTTTGGTTTCTCTGATCTGCAATGCAGGCAAAATTTTATTAAATCTGCTTTTTTCCTGTTAGCTTCTAAACATGAAAAGAAACATGCATTGCCACAATAAGACAGGTGACAGCTGCATAAAAATGTGTATTGTTTCTTAGTGCCTGTTTTTGCACAAATTCTTAAAGATCTATTAGCACTTCTGTTGTAAACCACTGTTTTCATGTGTTTAAAGCAAGGACGTTTAAGTAACATCTGGGTTCAAACTTCATTTGCAAGTCAGCACAAACATAATTTATTTTTACTTGTGCAAATGTGTTGATCCTTTAAATTCTAAAGTATCTTTACATTTTTAAAAAAATGAGGAGTACTTGTGGCACCTTAGAGACTAACAAATTTATTTGGGCATAAGCTTTTGTGGGCTAAAACCCACTTCATTGGATGCGTCTGATGAAGTGGGTTTTAGCCCATGAAAGCTTATGCCCAAATAAATTTGTTAGTCTCTAAGATGCCACAAGTACTCCTTGTTCTTTTTGCTGATACAGACTAACACGGCTACCACTCTGAAACCTGCTTACATTTTTAGGTATTTTAGGTGTTGTTTTGGTCTACTGGGGCTTATTCTTGAAGACCCATCAGAAGCTTCAACTAGTTCAAAATGCCTCTGACTGCCTCCTGAACAGTGTAAGCCATTTAAAACACATTACATCTATGCTCTGAATGTTGTGCTCACTCTGTGTGTTTGTCACCCTCAAATTGCTTTTGGGAGAGGTTTTAGTATGTGGTCCGTGAGGTCATTAGTTAAAGAAGTATGGGCTGGACGAATGGACTATAAGGTGGACAGAAAGCTGGCTAGATCATCGGGCTCAATGAGTAGTGATCAACGGCTCCATGTCTAGTTGGCAGCCAGTTTCAAGCGGAGTGCCCCAAGGGTTGGTCCTGGGGCCGGTTTTGTTCAATATCTTCATTAATGATCTGGAGGATGGCGTGGACTGCACTCTCAGCAAGTTTGCAGATGACACTAAACTGGGAGGAGTGGTAGATACGCTGGATGGTAGGGATAGGATACAGAAGGACCTAGACAAATTAGAGGATTGGGCCAAAAGAAACCTGATGAGGTTCAACAAGGACAAGTGCAGAGTCCTGCACTTAGGCCGGAAGAATCCTATTCACTGTTACAAACTAGGGACCGAATGGCTAGGAAGCAGTTCTGCAGAAAAGGACCTAGGGGTTACAGAGGATGAGAAGCTGGATATGAGTCGACAGTGTGCCCTTGTTGCCAAGAAGGCTAATGGCATTTTGGGTTGTATAAGTAGGAGCATTGCTAGCAGATCGAGGTACATGATCATTCCCCTCTATTCGACATTGGTGAGGCCTCACCTGGAGTACTGTGTCCAGTTTTGGGCCCCACACTACAAGAGGGATGTGGAAAAATTGGAAAGAGTCCAGTGGAGGGCAACAAAAATGACTTATGAGTAAAGGGGGTTCCAAAGAGGATGGATCTAGACTGTTCTCACTGGTAGCAGATGACGGAACAAGGAGTAATGATCTCAAGTTGCAGTGGAGGAGGTTTAGGTTGGATATTAGGAAAAACTTTTTCACTAGGAGGGTGGTGAAGCCCTGGAATGGGTTACCTAGGGAGGTGGTGGAATCTCCTTCCATAGAGGTTTTTAAGGTCAGGCTTGACAAAGCCCTGGCTGGGATGATTAAGTTGGGAATTGGTCCTGCTTTGAGCAGTGGGTTGGACTAGATGACCTCCTGAGGTCCCTTCCAACCCTGATATTCTATGATTCTATGAAAAGAGTTGGACAAATATTTTCCGTCAAAACATTTTTTTGGATCGAAAACTAGGGGTTTTTAAAAAGCAAAAAAAAAAAAAAAAAATCACGCACAATGTCTGTTTTCCTTCAAAATTTGTTGTGTTTTTTTCATTCTAAAGCTGAAATTAGTCTGCCAAAACCTGAACATGGTTTGGGGTTTCAGAAGTGTGTGGCCAAATATTTGCTGCTTGCTGCATTTGATTGTTTAAAGAAACAATAAAAAAAATTCTGCTTAAAAATATCCAAAACTTTTGAACCACCTCAGCTTGTGACCAAATGCCTGAGCCCAGCCAGTCAGAGATTTTTCCAGGTTTCTGATACTCTGCTGGCTTCCTTGACTCATATTTTTCTCCAGAACTTTGGGTTCATTTAGGTTAGAACGTAAGAATGGCCATACTGGGTCAGACCAAAGGTCCACCCGGCCCAGTATCCTGTCTACTAACAGTGGCCAATGCCAAGTGCCCCAGAGGGAGTGAACCTAACAGGTAATGATCAAGTGATCTCTCTCCTGCCATCCATCTCCATCCTCTGACAAACAGAGGCTAGGGACACCATTCCTTACCCATCCTGGCTAATAGCCATTAATGGACTTAACCTTCATGAATGTATCTGTTTCCTAGAGACTGGCTCCATGGGGTCCCTCACAAACTGGAGATAGTTACTGTGGGTTTGTCTTATGAGCTCCCAAGAGATGGATGGCAGGAGAGAGATCACTTGATCATTACCTGTTAGGTTCACTCCCTCTGAGGCATTGGCCACTGTCAGTAGACAGGATACTGGGCCGGATGGACCTTTGGTATAGCTTATGTACATACTCCATGAACTGAGCATTTGAGCTTGTTCCAGAATCTGGGATGAGCCTATGTTGTGAAAACTGAAATGCTGAAACTAGCACATGCATGTGAATGGACACAGGGTACTAAAATTAAATTAACCCAAGGGGTCTCATACCGGAGGTCAGGACCCCTCGGGGGTCACGAGGTTATTACTGGGGGTCGCGAGCTGTCAGCCTCCACCTCAAACCCTGCTTTGCCTCCAGCATTTATAATAGTATTAAATATATAAAAAAGTGTTTTTAATTTATAAGGGGGGGGTCGCACTCAGAGGTTTGCTATGTGAAAGGGGTCACCAGTACAAAAGTTTGAGAACCACTGAATTAATCCCTCTGGAGCCTCAGGGAATGCAGGGGAGGGGAGTCTCCCTTGGTAGGGTTGGGAAGGAGGTAGGTGGTGTAGGATATTGCTCTTCTCATGTGATCCCTCTCCCATGGCTCTCTTGGCTCTATCACTGTTAATCTAAAGTGGCTAATTTTAAATGAAGCTACCCTCCCCTGACATGAATCTCCCTATGGCACTGAAGTGAAAGGGATGGTACCTCTAAGGGAAAAGATAACAGCTTGGCTCTTTGTGTTAAATAGCTGTCTACAAGCCTCAAACTGCTGAATGAGCTTTAGGGTAGGAAAGGCTGTGCCTCCCCAAACAGCCTGGCCCAGTCCCCTATCCGACCCCCACCCACTTCCTGCCTCCCGACTGGCCCCCTCAGAATCCCTGACCCATCCTGCTCCTTGTCCCTTGACCGCCCCCCGAGACCTCCCCAACCACCACCATGGGACCCCACCCCCAACAACGCTCCCTGACCCCTGACTGCCCTGACCCCTATTCACCTCCCTCTGAGTCCTGACAGACCCCCGGAACGCCCACGATCCAACCCCCCATTCCCCGTCCCCTGACTGCCCCCCCCGAACCTCTGCCCCCTCCCTGTCCCCTGACTGTCCCCGGGACTCCCTGCCCTTATCCAACCCCCCCCAGCCCTGGCCCCTTACCATGCCACCTCCCCCCTCTCCCAGAGCCTCAGCACGCCGCATCCAGTTGTGGCCCTGGACAGCGCTGCAGTGGCATGGTGGCTCCAGCGGGGCCTGAGCTCCAGCTGCTGGGCCGCAGCTTGCAGCCCCATCCCCTTGCCACGCAGCTCTGAGTGGGAGGAGCTCAGGCCCCGTCTGAGCCACGCCACTTTAGCTCTGTCCAGGGCCGCTCCTGGGTGCGGCGTGCTGAGTCCCCGGGGGATGGGGGAAGGCGGAGGTGGGAGGGAGCCTCCGACATTCTCGTGGGGGCCCCTGTGGGGCCCGGGGCCTGGGGCAAATTGCCCGACTTGTCCCCCCCTCTGGGCGGCCCTGGGGATGGTGCAGGGACTGCAGACTCTGGTGCTTTGGAATGCATTGTTCCTGCCTGAGGCATAATGCCTCCTGGCCTCCCATTAGAGTTGTCTGGCTATGCATTGCCCCCAGTGGGGGACTGATACTTGATGGGATAACATAGCTCTTATAATCTGAATCATGTTGCTGTTTTATAAATTTAGGAGTTATTGTGCATGAGTTATTTTGTATTTCTTTGTTTCTATGTGCTATTCGTGTGTAAATTGCGGGAGTAGGGGAAATTCAGACATGGGCATACAACAAGTGTTGGGTAATTTCCCGTGGAGTGACCCATATTACTTTAGATGCGAGGGCAGATGTAAGATTTCTGCCATGAGATGTCTAGCTACCTCATGCCCTTTCTCTCCTCAATCCAGCTACAATACAATAACAACCACTTGGAGTTTAATGCTGGTGCTTGCATGTAGCTTTTCCTTGATAAAGAGTATTATCAGAATGATGGCGTGCTAACATGTTATATAACAATATGGCTTTGGGGCAGCAATCAATTAAGATTATTTGCTAACTTTTTGTAATGATTGAGAGATTAGCAGCTTGCAATGCTCTCAGTGGCTCCCTCCAAATAAGCTCTCACTTTGTTTAATTAAAGTGAAGAAAAGCGCATTCAGAGCCAGGTCAACCCACAGTGGATCAATTTTTTAAGGAGCATGATTTAAATCAGATGCTGGCTACTTATCCTTTCAAAATGTGGCAAGTGTTCATTACTTAATTAGAAGAGCCAGGATTTTCAAGCAAAATTCAGCAAGCCGTGTCTAGTATTTCACCTCCTGTACATGCCAAGCTGTTTGTTTTAACTAAGATTGACAGGGTTGACACAAAATGTAACGTGTAGAATTGGCTGAAGCCTTCTTTGTATGTGTTAAAACCTCTTCTTACTTTTTTAGGCCTTGACTGTCAGTTACAGGCACAGCTCTGCACTGGGGGTGATGTGAATCTCCAGGAGCCACTCTACACTTCCTTCCACAGCTGGTAGGGTGACCAGACAGCAAGTATGAAACATCAGGACAGGGGGTGAGGAATTAATAGGCACCTATATAAGACAAAGGCCTGAATATTGGGACTATCTCTATAAAAGCGAGACATCTGGTCACCCTAACAGCTGGTCACCATCATGAGCCTGTGGATAGGGAGGGAAGGCCGGCCCCTGCAGCACCATCCTCACACTACTAGGGTTGGCTAGTGCAACTAGTGGTGTAAACCTCACGCAAGGTCTGCTCACGTCTGACCCCATAACAATTGGCAGCGATGAAAGAACTGGGCCCAATCTGTTCTTGGGGTAGGACATTTAATAATTCCGTTAACATCAGATTTATAATAGGGATTATCCCATTTGATAATTCTGTGAACCAGCCTGTTGGGGTGGAAAAACTCAGTAAAGTTGTGAGCTACAGAAAAGTTTGTTTCTAAGCACTTTTGCCTTTCATATACATATTTTGACTTCTTTGCAAACTCCCCATCCCCCAGGGTATACATTTTGCTTGTTTATTTTCATGGACATTTAATTAAAAATGTATTGCCATCGGTAAACGCTAACAGGGTGACAGAGAATCTTGTATATTGCTTGCCCTTTCATGCAGTGCCATAACTTTGACTAGACCTAGGGTTACCATATTTTCAGTGTCCAAAAGGAGGAAACTCCACGGGGCCCCGGCCCCGCCCCCATCCCCGCCCCAACTCCACCCCTTCCCCAAAGTCCCTGCCCCAACTCCGCCCCCTCCCCTGCTTCCTGCGAACATTTGATTCGCGGGAAGCCTGAAGCAGGTAAGAGGTGGAGTGGGGTGGGCAGGGGAGGGGAGGCGCGGCTCAGTCTGGCCCCCCCCGGCGTCTCCAGCCTGGGTCGGCTTGGGCCCTGGGGTGCCGGCCCCGGGCCAGCCCCCGGCCGAGCACCCCCGTCCCACCCAGCACTGCTGGTCCCCGGCCCGGCCCTTGGCTCGGCACCGCCGACCCGGCCCCGGCCCCCAGCTCGGCCCGGTCTCTGGCCCCCGGCTCGGCCCGGCCCCCGGCTTGGCACCGCCAGTCCGGCCCCTGGCCCCTGGCTCAGCACCCCCGGCTCGGCACGCCCGGCCCCCGGCTCGGCACCGCTGGCTCGGCACCGCCGGCCCGGCCCTGGCCCCCAGCCCAGCACCGCCGGCCCTGCATGTCCCGATTTTCCTGGACATGTCCGGCTTTTTGGGATTTCCCCCCGGACGGGGATTTGGAGCCCAAAAAGCTGGACATGTCCGGGAAAATCCGGACGTATGGTAACCCTAACTAGACCAGTGAATGGGTACCGTAGTGATTGGGTAGTTGTCAGAGTGCACTGTGCTTTCTATATTGAAAAGTGCACTAGATTTGTTATTTAGGGACTGGGAGATGCCTACCACAGCGCAAGAGAGAGCTGGGAAGATGGATGTTAGATGGGCCCTGCTGGTATGCTGTGCTATTTCCCCCTCAAATTAAAGGGTTACTGTTATATGCAATAATAGAAATATTAACAAATAATAGTTTCATTTATAAATCCATAAGGGTTGTTTGTACACTGTCGTATATGGGCTGTGTGAAGTCCACATGGCCAGTGTGCCTGCTATTCAGAACACGTGCCCAGTCAAGGCCACAGTCTGCATCAGAGCCATGTGCCCTTTATAAAATGTGTGCATCGTCCCAGCAGATTTTATGAAATATGCAGAAACAATGGAAGATTTCTATGTTGTTATCCTAATGCATTCTTATGATACTCTGCTTGGTATACAGATCTTCTCTTGCCAGCATTATAAAGAGGGAAAGGTTTGATGTTTTGTTGTTGTTCTCTTAGAGGACTTATTTATCACATGTCTAATACGGATCACTTTGGGTGACAGAGAAACAGTCATTCAGCAACATATTAGGCAGATGTACTACTTCAGAGGGCCAATACTTTCAAAAGTGTCTAGCGATTTTAGGTGCCTCAATTTCTGGATGCTCAATTTGACACATTTCAAAAGGGCCTCACTGCTGAGAAAGTGTTGAGTGCTCACCCTCTGCAAATCTGGTGTCTAATGTTGGGCTCCCAGAAATTGAGGCATTCAAAATAATTAGACCCTTTTGAAAATCTTGGTCATCTGCTTCATATAGTGTTTTGTATTATCAGTCATCTGGTGGATCATAATGTATAGCTAATGGTTGAACCAAAGGTGCAGCTGTAATTAAAAGACGGGTGGGATCAAGAGTAAAAATGCATGAATCCTGCAACCACATTAAGGGGGACATCAACAGGACAGTAAAACGTTGCAGAGGGTTGTGCCAATGCTTGAATGCATTAGTAACTTATTCCTGATTGGCCATGTGCATTAAGAAATGACATAGGAGGACACTTGATTTTACAACTGTAGGAGAGCTTTCAGGAAATATTTAATGACCATGTCTGATAAATTCTCTCTCTTTCTGCATAATGTGCTCTAAAAGAATTGTCTGGTTAATTATTCACATAGCACAGCTGATGACATTTCTCCCAAAGTAGTTCCCAACCAGTAGTTTGGTTCGGTTTGTAACCAGGTTAACTGTCAAACTTTTCGGCTTGGATATATTAAAAAATGGGGGTTAGGGCCCAATACTGCTCAGTACTGCTGTAATTAAAACACTGTGTGGGTGGGGAAGGGACTCAAAAGTCCTTGGGAGCACCCATCTCCAAAACAAGAATAAGCCCCACAGGGCTCTTGCCTGGTAGTAGCGGCAGGATAGGAGGCTAAAAGGGTAGTTCAGAAAATCTCTAAGTAGTTGAAGTGTAGGATGAACAGTGCTAGAGGGCCTCAGCAGGGTGCTTGAGGGGTTTGGTCCTGCTGGCTGTATAGGGTCCTCTTGCTCCAGAGGGGCTGCAGTTAAGATCCTGCTCTCATAAGCCTTCATTAAGGGGTGTAAGTTTGACTGACTGCCAACAGCAACCTTCCCACTGGAGATATGCAGCAGTGAGGAAGGGAAAGAGGGAGCACATGCTTCCAAGGATGTAGGCAAAGGGGGCAAGAAACGTCCTAAAAGATCTGCCTTTGAAGAAAGAGGGAATGCATCACCTGAGATGAGACCTCTGTGTTCCCTCACTGCACTCAGGGCTCCTCCGTCTTCCTGACTGCCTACAGCCAGGTGACTGAAGTACCACACGAGAGAAGAAGGAATGGAGGATCTGGCTGCCTAGCTCCACTTCCCATTCAACTGCCTTTCTCTCATCCAGCAGCCTTTCTCCAGCCTGAACAGAACCTCCTTCCTCCCCACAGCAGCTGACTAGCTCTCTTCAGGAGCTGAGATACTCTTTGTTGCTGCAAGGAGCTTCCTCTCAGACACCATAAAGGGGAGCAGAGCATTTTCCATCACTTGGAGGGATTCCTGGTGTTGGCTAACTCCTAATTAATCAAAACAACCACACCCATGTTGGGAAATTACTGACTCCAACTTGCACAGTGAGGGTCAGCGAGAAGTTGAGGGCAAAGGCCTTCATGGAATTTGAATATACGCTCTGGGTCAGATCTTCTGCTGGTGTAAGTCAACATAACTCTGTTGAAATTAACTGGACACTGCTGACTTCACCAGCCCAGGGCCTGGTTTCTGTGTTCAGAGACACGAACACTAACAATTGAACACTAGAACACACATGATTAATTCAATATTAAAGACCTTATGTAAGATCAGGTCTGCGATTCTATCACTGATTTCAAACTGATATGTACCTTTTAGTGAATGTCCTTTTAATATGACAAATACATCAAGAAGTTGAGTCTACTTATCACATCATTGGGCTTTCTACTTTGCAAAAGCAACTGGCATAATTATTTGCACTGTAATTCTGTCCTATATTACTTTAGATGATTCACTAAAATGTATTCTATGATGATGTTCTCATACCGGGCACTTTTTTGGTAGGGAAATTGGAATGAAGGTCACACGGTAAGATTATTTCATTATACACTGGCTGAAAATTTTTAGCTCTGTGGGTGAAATATGCTGTGCGTTGGATGTTGGGATTTTGCTCAGAGGATCAAGTGAGAGCCAATGGCCTGATTCTTGTCTTCATTACAGTGGTGTAAATCAGTAGTAACTGAAGTCAGGTGAGTTTCAGTGGTGTGAGAGGAGACTTGTGCCCCAAGTGTTGAACTGATTGAACCCCAGGCTTTTAAAATCTGCTCTGATTCACTTTCTGACCAGATATGACAGTAGCTAGATAAAAAGAACAGGAATACTTGTGGCACCTTAGAGACTAACAGATTTATTTGAGCATAAGCTTTCGTGGGCTACATCCCACTTCTTCGGATGCATGGAATGGAACATATATTGGCAGAGAAACATTGGCCAAACCGGACAGTCTCTATGCAAAAGAATTAATGGACACAAATCTGACATCAGGAATCATAATACTCAAAAACCAGTGGGAGAACACTTTAACCTGTCTGGTCATTTAATGACAGACCTGCAGGTGGCTATTTTACAACAGAAAAGCTTCAAAAACAGACTCCAACGAGAAACTGCTGAACTCGAATTGATATGCAAATTAGACACAATCAATTTAGGTTTGAATAAAGACTGGGAATGGCTGAGCCATTACAAACATTGAATCTATCTCCCCATGTAAGTACTCTCACACTTCTTATCAACCTGTCTGTACTGGGCTCTCTTGATTATCACTTCAAAAGTTTTTTTTTCCTCTTACTTAATTGGCCTCTCAGAGTTGGTAAGACAACTCCCACCTGTTCATGCTCTCTGTATGTGTGTGTGTATATATATCTCCTCAATATATGTTCCATTCTATGCATCCGAAGAAATGGGATGTAGCCCACGAAAGCTTATGCTCAAATAAAATTTGTTAGTCTCTATGGTGCCACAAGTACTCCTGTTCTTTTTGCGGATACAGACTAACTTGGCTGCTACTCTGAAAAGTAGCTAGATAGAGTCTGATGCCTAGAGATGTCATACACTTCTCTGGCTCAGATCACAATGCTCATTTAGGCTTGGTCTACACTACCCCCCTAATTCGAACTAAGGTACGCAATTTCAGCTACGTGAATAACGTAGCTGAAGTTCGAAGTACCTTAGTTCGAATTAGTTCGAACTTACCTTGGTCCACACGCGGCAGGCAGGCTCCCCCGTCGACTCCGCGGTACTCCTCTCGGCGAGCTGGAGTACCGCAGTCGACGGCGAGCACTTCCGGGTTCGACTTATCGCGTCCAGACTAGACGCGATAAGTCGAACCCAGAAGTTCGATTTCCAGCCGTCGAACTAGCGGGTAAGTGTAGCCAAGGCCTTAGAGATAACTACTAATGTAAACTATGTTATGTGATAAGGTGTAGCAATGAGTAACAGGAACACTGAGTAGCTATTGTAATACGAGAGATGGGCACTTGTACATTTATTTTGTTTGTCTTGGTAAAATCTTCTCTGTGTGATGGCACCAACTGCTAGCACTGTAGGCAATCTCTCACCCTATAAGTACACGAAGTAATGTGAAGCAGCTAGGTTTATGCTATCTGTATCAATTGCCAAGGCCCATGGTTTTTAGTAGAAACCATTCCTAAAATTTTCACGCTCTTGTGCAAGTGGCCTGTTCCATGCTCCAAAAGTAGCTCAGCCACCATTTAGGTCTTGGGGCGCCTTTCACTCATGTTCAAATCATGGACATGCCCTGTGGTCTGGTCACTCCCTGAGAGCAGCTTGGGGACTTGCTAATGCTTAGATGCTCATCTTGGGATTTTCCGAAGAGCTCCATGAGCTGATTTAGTTGTATCGGAGGCAAGCCCCAGCCTCTCATTGTTTGCTATGCATAACACATATCTGGGAATCTCACTCTAGACTGATTTAAAACACAAATGGATAGAGTGAGTGAGAGACAGAGATAAAGAGTTTGCATATTTTTTCAGAGGGTTTGGGTCAGAGCAGAGAGCATTCTGACAGTGCCCCAGTTTTCTGCTGTGTGCTCTAGTAAGCCCCTTTTGAAAATCACCCTACATGTATTGAAATATTGTAAACACATAGCAGCAGTTCAGCACTAACTGACATATCTGTGTGACCTTAGTGTCGGACATAGGAGTGCTATCAAAAGAATGATCTTTATTTCGTGGTCCTTCTTGTGTAACAATAATCAAGGTTACAAAAGATTATACACCTGTCACCTGGCAATGTTCAGTGCCCACAGACTTCAGTGGCTACTGTTAAAATCAGTTCTTACCAGAATGGCTTTGCCAGACACACTGGCAGCAATCTTGTAAGTAAAAGGGAAGGTAACAAAATGCCCATGCAAGTAGCAGCTTGCCCATACCTCTTGGTAGCATTTATGGATACCCTTCTATTCACTTAACCATTGATCAGGCATTTAGTTGAGCGGGATAAATAGCATACCATTCAAAGAACTGTTGGATGCATAATTTACTGAAGCACATTTTGGAATTTACTGAGACATCTTATGGAACAGAACATGAACATTATTAGAAGCAGCTTTCTCTAATGACTATAAGCCTAGTCTATTGCTGCATTAACTACCACAAGTAATAAATCTGAATATAGCAAGGCAGCACCACATAAAGGATGTTTGACTCTTCAGTAAGAAGGAACTAAGTAGGAACATGAACAAGATTCAAGGGCACCTGAAGTCCATGAAGGAGAAAATAAAATGCCATTGAACCATGGTTTCAGTATAAGATCACCTAAATGCATTTCCATCACTCAACTGCCTTTCCTGTTTACTAGCTATTTTATTATCTTGTGTTCATTGAATGATTAAAACCCAATTATTGCTTGTTTATTATTATTTACATTTCAGCATGACACATGGGGGAAGTTGAAAGTTGTAGCCACAGCGGAATCCTGGGTAGCACATTGAAATCCTCTCTTATTTCTTATAAAATGTGAAGGAGAAATCTTATACGGTGTACACAAATAGCTCTTCTGCCTTTAGAAGAAAGGTAGAAACGAGTCCACTTGATTCAGCGTGGAGCGGAATGTTAGATCTGGGCAAATTTTTATTCTGGGTTTTTGTTCAACTCACTGACTTGCAGAAATTCATCTAATTTGCAGTACACTATTAAACTCCTAATACTGCAGAGAAGCAAAAAAAAAAAAAAAAAAAACCATTGTAACAATCTGAGTATGTCTGCAACTAAGAGTGGTGCATAGCAAGAACTGTTTAGATGCATTCGTTTGTAAATTATATGATCTGTAGAATTACTGTGGGGCAAATTTTCAGCAAAATGCTCAAGTGTGTTTTTTTTTTTGTTTTGTTTTGGCTATGCAGCTCCTTGTGAGAGTTGTGAGTCTAAATCCTTTCACAGGGCACTGAAAATTTAGCTCTGTGACCTTCTCTCATCACCCATCTGTCCTCTCACAAATACATAGTATGAATGCAAAATAACAGACCAGCTTTAAAAAGCTTGTGTTTCCATGGCCTCTAATATCTCTTCAAGGTTGTCCACGCTATTGCTAGTAAACATTATAAAGGATAGTGGGGCTGATTTACATTGCTGCCCTTGCCTTCTTAAATTGCCTGGGGAGAATGCCGGAAGGAGGGAATTCTTTAGGTGGCATAATCCTTCCCTAACAACTCTATACCACACTCCTAGCAGTCCTCCAGCACAGCAGGTATGGTGGGAAGGGAGAGTGGATCATGCCCAAAGCATGCTGCAGTACTATAAGAAAAACATAAATTTGGGCCCCGAGGTTGGTTTGATTTAACCCATGGATTACGCAGAACCCTGCAGAGCCAAGGGACATGGGAAGTGCAAAAGTGTCAGAGGCTGTGTCTATACTGCAGCTGGGAGTAAGCCTCCCAGCCCCGCTTGAGTTAACAAGCTAAAAATAACAGGGTGGAGTTTGTGGCATGGGTGGTGGCTTGGGGTAACCACCTGATTGCAAGGCCACCCACTCCCCTGTGTCCATACTCAGGTGGCTAGCCCAAGCAATAGTCTGTGCTGCTATGACCACTCTGCTGTTTTTAGCATTCAGTGAGGTTCCACGGGGAATTGAAGTTACTATTTGGCTTTCAGAATCTTTACTGATGGACAAGAAGCAAAGAAGTCAGCTTGAATTTTGGATCCCAGGGTGAGTTTGCAGGGTGGGTATTCAATGGGAGGGAACACTTTTTTACATGTAAGCGGAGCGCAGTTGATGAGGCACTGAGAGACAATAAACTTGTAATCCTCCAAGGTTTTTTTTACCATCAATTTTAAGAGTCAAACAACACTTTAATTATGTTGTGACTGCGTGAAACTCTTTTCAGAACTAGTTTAGCTTTAGAGTGGCTTGGACAGGGCTTTATCTGCACTAGACCTTGTCCTTTCTAAAGTCTCTACAAGAGTTTGAGCCACCGGCTCTCATTAGCAACAATTACTCTTCGGGGCAGGGGCTGTGTTTGCATAGGTGACTGTACGGCCCCAAACACCTCCTCTTATCTTGCCTGGGACACCTGGGAATTACTGCACTGTAATTATTTAATAAGAGTAATTTGTTCTTTGTGTTCCCATAGCACTTAGAGGTGCCAACCAATACGGAAAGATGAGAGGGGAAAATATCAATATCTGGAGCACTGAGTCAGAGTCATTAAGGGTCAGATTTGTAATGATATGTAGGTACCAAGAGGTGCAGATAGGCAACTAGGGCCAGACTTTTTGAAGGTGTGTAGGTGCCTAATGATGCAGATAGGTGTGTAGTGGGATTTTCAGAAGTGCCTAAAGTATTTAGGCACATATGAAAATTCAGCAGGTACCTGTCTGCATCATTAGGTGCCTAAATGCCTCTAAAAATCTGGCCCAAAGTGACTTGCCCAAGGTCATGCTGCAGATCTGTGGCAGAGAGAAGAACTGACTTTAGATCTCCTGGGTGCTAGTCCAGTGCCTCAACCACAAGATCATCCTTCTCTAGTGATGATGATACTAATAAATAATAGCACAATGTTTTTACAAACAAAAAATCCTCAGCTGTAGCAAGCTGGGCTGACTGTCATAGCTGATTTCTCTAGGTTGCCTAATTTCTTCACTTCAGAAAGCATCATTGTCCCTGAAACCACCCACACTGACATGATATTAACAGAGCAGAACACATTGGCATCCAGCTGTTGCTTTCATTATCAGCTTGCTTTAATTGGCTTCGCACAGCTATACCTTTCCTTTCTGTAATGTGTTACTTTAGCTCTTTTTGTAGACTGACTTGTAATGATGCAAGTATTCTGGAGTGGAAAATTGATGGCCTGCAATAACTCTCAAGTATGTGGGCAGCTGGTTGGGAAATGTTTGAAAACTTGGCATATTCTGTGACTGACCTTAAGCATTCAGGTTTTTTTATTGTATTACTCACTCAGTTTAAGCTTCTTAACCCAGACATAAAGACATAGCTAAGTGAAGTCACAGTTGTTTGAGAAGTGTGTGGATTATTTTTAAAATTGCTTTTCATTCAAGTGTTATTAAAATAGAGATCTGGTATAAAGGACTTGAAATTAAGGACATTTGGCAGCAGGGACATAATGGAGAGACAGAAAAAATGTAAATGATGGTGAGCAGGGAAGGCATTTTGCATGTAGCCAGTGTCACTAATTAACAACTGAGTAGAGGCCCTGGACTGACTGAGCGCAGAGGAAGACAAAAGTCCAGATGGCAGGCTATGATCCAGAAGTGCAGGACATTAGACTGTATTGCAAGGTGATTGCAAGGTGACAGCAGTGAAACTTTTCTTGAATAGTAGGCTCTGACTGAAGCGTCAGAGGATGATGATAATGAATTAGTGGCATGCGTATAGCTGAGACCCAGATTTAGAGTTAGATGCATGTGCAAATGTGGTAATGGGCTTTTTCATAGCTGTTTCTTTGTCGTTAGGTTTCAGTCCCAGTGGTTTGTAACATGAATGCTCCCTGGGAGATGTTAACATCTTGAAAAAAGAAAAGGCCAAGTTGTCGTCTTTTGGCGGTGATTACAACCGTGAATATTTTTTTGTTTTGTTTAGTGTGCAAGGCTTTTAGCACCATGTGGATCCTCCCCCGCCACTCTTCCCTGCCTTGAAGAGTTTACAGTCTAGGGCAAGATTGTGGTTAATCCCCAGGTGTTCGGGATGGGGGACTGGCCAGAGTCACAGCCTCTGTGTTCTGTGTGGCACGGGTGCTGCTAGTGTGGTGCTCTACTGGAAGCAGCTTTCTGGAAAGGGCGTGGCGAGTAAGTGGAGGGATGGCTCAGACAGCCAACAGACCTGGCTGGAGGGAGGGGATGTGTGCAGCACCCTTTGAAGGGATATTGCAGATTACTCACCCCCTGCTTCCTAGCAGAGCTCCTTGTGGCCCCTTCCTCCAGGCTATGCCTAACAGGCACAATATAGCCCTCTGGGCCTAATTGATTGTACCACCCTTACTCCCATTGAGTTTTGCCTTATTATGTAACTAGTGGATTTAATTTCCATACATCACATCATTCATTTCCCATTGATTTTTAGCACCACTATTCATGGAGCCCGTTATTTCTCAGCATGGGCAAGGCCAGCAGGACTGGGCCCTAATTAGGCTTGGACATAATTGGGATTTAGCATTCAGTGAATCAATCCTTAATGAACCACCACAGTTGTAATTACCTATAATACATTTTTTACCTTTAAATGCATGCTGCAGCACTGATTGACTGGTTGGGGAATCAAATTTCAATGTTTGAATAGTCTGGACTGATAGTGCTTCATAAAGTCTGTAGTCTGGGAGAGGAATAATTAAATAGATGTGGCCACCCCAGAAATACATAACTAGCGACTGTGGAACATATAAACTGCTCCATGAGGTCCATTTGAAGCTAATGAGGATGTCAGGTTTGCCAGAGGCTATCCATAGATCTAAGCCTCAGTTTGGTCTTTGCCTGGTCGTCTTTGCCTTGGAACGTCTGCTGGTAGCTGTAATAACTTGTTATACTTATAACTAAATTGTAGCATCCAAATTGAGTGTTCATCTAGCATTGGATGTGAACCAAACCCTTGGATCCAGAGGTGTAGTTCTGTAGCTATATATCACGAATCCCAAACATGCCAGATTCAAACACTCCGTTTGAGCTTGGTGATTCAAAATCCCACTATGAATTTTAATTTTTCCAAAGCTCAGGATCATTAGATTCAGTATTCAGATTCAGGCCATTGTGAAGATGGGTTCAAACTACTAATTCAGACCTGGGCTGTTAGTTCAGGATCACCTCTAACTAATACAAATGGAGACGAGAATAATTCATAACACATCCTATCTTAGGCACATCTTGTCTTTTTTGGTTAGGAGAATGTTCATAAACAGATCATATTTCTATAACTTTTATTCTTTATTTAAATTAATGGGCAAAGTTTAAAATTAAAGCTTAAAATTTACTTTCTGTAAACATGCGTGCTATTAAAACTTGAGCATGTGAATGCCCACAGAAAGCAAACACAAAAGAGATGCAATACAGCTGAACGAAATGGATTCAAAAACTTTGTTGATTATTAATGGGAAATATTTTGCATTATTAACCCAGTTCTAGCACATAAATTTCAGTGCACAGGTCTTCTAAGTGCAGTTTACTGAAAGTTTGCCACTGAATGTAAAATAATCTCTTTGTTTTTTGAAAAGTGTGAAGAGAGGTGAAAACCAGGGCCGACTCCAGGCACCAGCCAACCAAGCACGTGCTTGGGGCGGCACCTGGTAAGGGGCGGCCAATCTTGGGGTGGCAGGGGGCCTTAGGGTTTTTTTTGGGGAGGGGGTTGGTCGGGTGGCGCTGGGGATGGGGTGGGTTGTTTTTGTTTCAGCGGCTGGGTGCACGGGGAGCACTGGGGGGGGGGGAT